>NC_032015.1:15195808-15321955 GCF_001865875.1 Lupinus angustifolius | reverse complement strand
CTAACAACTAACTATTCATCACTTTTATATATTAGAATACCATTAAAACCGGTGTTGGAATTTATTCCACAAAACCGAGATGGTATTCAAAGGTACTTAATAATTATGTAATAGGTAATTGCTTCGATACCATTATACTGGCGTTAGAATTTATTCTAACAAAGCCGAGATGGGGCAAAGAAGAAATGACTTATTTACATGATTATTAAAGAAGTAAGTTGTAACTGGAATATTCTTGAAACCATTATACCGACATTGGAATTTATTCTAACAAAGCTGGGATGGCGAACAAAGAATAAAATCAAGTTCACTTACTTAATCAAACAAAAAGAACATAACGAAAATGAGAGTATTAATCTGTCAACAAATTGACACTGCTGTCAGGCCGATTTGTTGAGAGGAGAAAACTCCCAACAAAACACCGAAATACGCTTACAACAACAATATACATAAGCTTCATATCATTACCATTTGATTGAGCATGGTTTTGGTTTTGTTGAACCAATATGTAGGCAAGGAGATAGCGCAGAAGCCTATTCTCAACTGTCATAGACCCAACCTTTTTAAGCTCGTCTTGGACATACTAATGTGGTACTCTAAGACAAGACATATACAACTTTATAATTCATTGTTGCAATCGCCTAGAGGAAAGCCATCACTAGCCAAGCCTCCAATTTCCTTTAACCACACTAACATACTGCCCATCCTTTTACTGGAAGTTACCATAAAATTCCCGTACATGGAAGGTTAAAATTCCTTTAACCTTCCTTTAATCAATTAAGATGCTTAAGAATATGCATAAATAATCAATTAACAAGGTGAATAATCAATTAAAGACAAAGCTTTCACATCTTTAAACACATTTCAGATTTTGCTAAGGGTTTGTTAAGATCAAACTAGACAAAAAAATATCTTATACACTTATCAATCACTAATGAGGATACCTAATCATATAATAATATGCATAAGCAAATATAGCATGCATTCAAGCAAACAATATATCCAATGAATAAAGATCAAATGGAATTCATTGAATTTTAAAACAAACATAGAAACAACTAACTAAGATATGATTCATCAAGGATTCCTATTTCTCCTCTTAATATGAAGAAATCATCTCTAGGAAGTGGATTAGTGAAGATATTAGCTAGTTATTTTGAAGTTTCTACAATTTCAATTACACAATTACCTTTTTGAATATAATCTCTAAAGGAATGATGCCTAATTTCTATATGTTTGGTGCACGAATGCATAAAGAGATTCTTAGACATGTTAATGGAACTAGTAGTACTATCACATTTATTAGGTATTTTATCAAGCTTTGTACCAAAGTCTAATAATTGTTCCTTCACCCATAAATTTGTTCACAACAAGCACCGATGGTTATGTATTTCACTTCGGCGGTTGATAGAGCAACATAAGCTTGCTTCTTACTATGTCATGATACTTGTGAGATACCTACTATGTGACATTACCACTAGCACTTGTCCTACCCATTTTACATCCATCAAAATTGAAATTGGAATAACCTACTAAGCTCAATGATACATCCCAATGGTACTATAATCCCATGCTTAATGTTCCTTTTAGATATTTCATGATTCTTTAGGATTAGCTTGATGTCTAGCACACATGCAAACACTAAACATAATATCCAGCCTACTTGAAGTTAAGTAAAGTAAAGAACCAATCATGCCATGATATTTAGTTACTACAATAGATATACGTTTCACATATTTATCAAGATAACATGAAGTGGCCATTGGAGTAGAAGCTTATTTTGCCTTTTCCATATTGACATTGCAATAGGAGTCAAAGGTAGCAAGTATGATCGACTCATATGGTTTTGATGAAGACAAGGACTTTAGGAAAGCTTGAAGATGAAGACAACTCTACAAACAACATGCCAAGATTGAAGGTCATCATAGTCTTAAGATGCTTGCTTAGATTGAGTCTAGGTTAGGTGAACCTAGGATGAATGTCTCATAAGGCTTAAAATATGATTTATCTAATATGAGACATATCATCAGTCCATACATGATAATCAACGTTCATGCATTACATTGACCATCCATGATTTTGTTGCATCAAAATGATACTTATTTCAAAATCATGCATTACATACACATACATAATATAGGAGGTTCATCATACATCAAAGCAACTATTTTTCAACTCTGCTAATCGACTGTCATGAAATGATAGTCAATTATATAGTCATGGAACCTAATAATCAATTATGTATTTGAATAATCGATTAGAAAAAAAGTTCCAGTAGCTAAAAGATTTAAATCTCTTGGCATCAATAATCGATTACTCTATAATCAATCAAATATTCCCACTAGATATCAAGATTTTAACTAGCCGATAATCGATTACTAGTTAAGATAATCGATTAGACATAACAGAAAAACTGTTTTGTATAAAAACTGATTTTCTTCTTCTTCTTTTTCAGAATATGGGTTTTCAAAATTTCACATTTTCATAAAAGTCTCTAAACGAAATCATGTGTTGAATAGTGCTAGATTTTATTTGGATTTCAAGAGTGAAAAGAGATTGAATTATACATTCTTTTCATAGAGTGGATTATAAATTTCATATACACAAACCTTACATTAATCTTTACTTAGAATCTAGGGTTCTTGTGATATTTTTGTCTTTGGGTTTAATTTTGAGTTCAGTGTTCAATTTTCACATATAAAATGCATATTACTCAGATTTTTCATAAGTCAATTGAATTAAAATTCTCAAGATTGTTGAGAGTTAGAGTGAAAATCTAGCTAAGGTTAGATATTGAGTCTTCACCTTTGCAAAGGTCTTGGTTGAGAGTAATCAACGGTTGAGGCTATACCGTGAGTAGGTGTTGAGTATCCTAAGAGACGGGTAGGAGGTCAAACCGACGTAAGAGACTCTAGGGCTAAGAAAGGAGCATTGGTAAAATCATTGGAAGCATGTTTATAATATACGTTTTATTCCATAGTGAAGAAAATCTCCTAAGATTATAAGGGGAGGCCTCGGTGTAGTTTGCAAGTTGACCTGCAAACGAAACAGAATAAAATTCTTTAGCACACTTTTCTATCCCTTTATCTCTTTAAATTTCAGCCTTTACGCATTTTGTCATTGATCATTGAATTTTCTTATTGATTTTTTATCTTCATATTATTGAGTTAGCATTTCAAATATTTTCTTTAAGCAAATGGAAATGGTAAAGATTGTTTATGAGATAACTTGTTTTGCAAGAAACTGTTTTGGTCAAGATTTCAAACAATTAGAATAATCGATTAGCTCTTATAATAATCGATTAGTTTTTACTGATAAGAATCGATTGCCTTGTTTAAAAATTGATTATCTTGAATTGTTTTCAATATTCTCAATTAACCAGAAAAGCGGCATTAGTTATCCACTATACATATTCTCCCCCTTCTAAGTGTATTTTAATTTGGTTTACCTAACAAATGGTATCAGAGCTAGTACAACAATACTAGCTTAAATGCTTAGATAGTTGATTCTAGGCAAAAATCATTGTGGGCTCTACTAATCCTTTTGGTGGCAATGGCGCATCAATCAAATGCCCTCCAATTTTTAGTGGCGAGGGATACTCCTAGAAGAAAGAACACATGAGAATGATCATTGAAACGATTGACACAAATATGTGGGAGGTTGTAGTCAATGGTCCCTACATTCCACTACATCTAGAAAAATCGAAGCTAAAAACATCACCACTTTTGTGATTTAGTATGACAAATTCTTTAGGGTCTCACAATGTACTATTTCTAAGGAAATGTGGGATACCTTGCAAGTAAACCACGAAGGCACAATCAAACTCAAGCATGCGAGACTGAATGCCTTAACACATGAGTATGAGTTATCTAGAATGTTTCCTAATGAATCAGTTAGTGATATGCAGAAATGGTTTACTCATATAGTTAATCATTTAGTTGCATTAGATAAATCTTTTGCAAAAAGGTGAGCTAACAAATAAAGTATTGAGATATCATGATAGGAATTGACAACCCAAGGTGACGGCCATCATGGAGTCAAAGGACTTGGACTCAATGACACTCGCTATACTTTTTTGACAAACACCAAGAACATGAAATGGAGTTGGGCCACTTGACATTGCACGAGGAATCACATAAAAAGAAGAAAGAGCATCTCTCTAAAAGCCTCAACATCACAAATCTAAGAAGATAAATTTGATGATGATTCCGATATAGATTTCGACAATGAAACCATGACACTTTTAGTATGAAAATTCAGCAAGTTCCTCAAGAGGATAGGTGGACTGAAAAGGTTTCAACAAAAAGAGATGAAAGACTCAACAAGAAAAGAGAGGACTCACAAGGAACGTCTCACTTGCCACAAATGCGAGAAAGAGGAATGTATGAGATATCAATGCCCAAACTATCCTAAAAAGGTTGAGAAAGACAAGAAAAACACTCAGGATTTGAAATTGAAAAAAGTTACATTGTAGGGAATGTTTCCGAAGATGAGTCAACAACAAGCACTTTGGAGGAGGAAGAAATGACATAGTTGTGCCTTATGGTCAACACTCAAGATTCTTGCACCTCAAATGAACATGGACAATCTAATGTGTAAAATTTTTTGAAACTGATTCACATTCTAAATTTTTTGAAAATTCACCTACATATGATGAACTCTATGGTGCCTTTGTTGAAATACATGAAGAATTAGCTTGCTATGATTAACATAGATACAAAAAGATCATTATTTTACATGAAAATAATCTAGTTAAAATGAAACATGGTTTAAAATTAGAGAATGAGATTAATGATCTTATATATCCTCACGCTTAATGTGATTGTTCTTCTAAGTTAAATGTGACATATATGTGTGAAAATGGCAAGATTTTAGAAGCTGAAAATGATATCTTAAAACATAAAATTGTAAGTTTCACATAAACTTGACAAAACCTAGACAATTTGCTTGCTACTTCAAGAAACATAGGTAATCGGGTTGGTTTAGGCTATAAACATGTTAAGAAAAGAAGATCATATAGAAAGCAAGTAGCTCATACTCATAACATACGTCACAATAACTTTCCTACTTGTTTATATTGTGGGATTTATGACCATACATCCATTTCTTGTTATATAAGAAGGAATGGAGTACCTAGTGGCAAAATTGTATGGATACAAAAAGGGCTAGCTCCCTTGGTTTCTAACAAAAAGGGACCCAACATAAATTGGGTACATAAAATTATCAAGCGATTTTGTTTTGTAGGTATGCCTCTGAACACACAGACAACACTAGTACCATGCTAGTGGTTGTTTGAGGCATATGACAGGTGATATGTCTAAATTCCTTGAACTATTACTTAAAGAAAAGGGCTATGTCACATACAGCGATAACAATCAATAAAAAATACTCGGAGTCAGAAAGATAGGTAATGCTTCACAAGCTATTATCGACAACGTCCTTTATGTAGCAGGGTTGGAGCATACTATATGATTGAGGTAACAAACTTCTTTCGATTCAATGTGTTGTATTATTCGTGACGACATAAATAATAAGGTTAAATTCATTGGTCATAGAATTAACAAAATTTATATGATTAACATGGAGGATATCACTTCTTTATTTTCACAATTTTTATTTTCAAAGAAAGTGATATTTGGGTTTGGCATCGGCGAGTAGCATATATTCACTTAAAACACCTAGAAAAAGTGTCATCTAAGTTAATATTTAAATTGGTTAATGGGTTTCCCATATGTAAAGACTTAATGAATTAACTGTTTTATAAAAATACTTAGTTAAAATTCCATGAACCTCTAACTGTTGAAAACGAGATTTCACTAAGCCAAGAATGCCCCCTTCAACAACAAAAGTTACTTCGTTGAAAGGGTTTTTCTGGTTGTTGCAAGTTTATTCTATTTTAGAATGATGAGTGATGAACAATTTATTTATTTGGTGACTTTATTTATTTACTCCCTTTTTGGGTTCCTTTTAACTGTACCATAAAGGTAGGTCTCATTTTATTAAGTTAACCATACCATTTCTTATGAAAGGTTGATATCAAAGAATAAAATGAACAAAAGAATAAAGTTAACTGTATCACTTCTTTCGGAGGGTTGGTATAAAGAGTAAAGAATAAAGCAATAAATAAATGTTAGTTGCGGACATGTAAATGACTAAAAATAAATGTTAGTTGTAGAAAGTAAATGACAGAGAGAAAATGTTAGTTGCATAAAGTAAATGACATAAAGTAAATGTTAGTGGTTAGATTATTATTCATCACTCTTTATTTGTCAAGTAACAATCCATTGATTGGATTGCAATCTTTTGCATATTATTCCTATGTACAAAGTTACAAACCATGAATTGGTTTGAACTTATGCTTTTAGGAATCTTTTAATCAACAAATAAAATTTGTAAGTCAACACTTTACTTTGTTACACTTGCATCTCTTTTCAAGATTCAATTGTAGTATAGTATAGGGTTTTTTCAAACCAAAGGGAATTGCATTAGAAGAAGATTGTATAGGCATATTATAGCAAAAATAATGATTAGCAACTTTTTGATGACTTTTTAGTTATGTTGCATAAAAATATTAACAAGGAAATATAAACTAATATTAAAAAATTCTTGAGGAGAAAATCGATTTGAAACATGGAATTATTTCTATACTCAAATGATTTTGAAAAACATTACAAGTTATGTGTTATACTTTCGGTTAATTTCATACACCATTTCTAAATCCTTCATCTAGTTTCCTAGTATGATAAGATGATTTTCAAACCTTATGTAATTCACTAAATAATAGTTAAGTGTCACTCGTCGGAGTAGGTTGTCACGCCCTACTTCAGGCTCAGTTAACATTATTTAGCCTTGAACATAATTTGCTTAAAATAGATGCTTGATATGGAAAGTGAAATAATGTGTAGGTTATACTTTTTGGTTCACTTGTCAACACTTAGAAGAAACATTTTTGGATCTTTAAATCAAGTTTTAGATGATCAAGCTAAAACTGCATTAAGAACTTCTCAAAGAATCAAAACTTACTCAAAGTAATAACTTGAATATATTGAAATCAATAGATGATACAAATGAGGAAAAGAAATAAAATTACACCATAATCCAAATACATGTATATGAGCATAAGCCATCTAACCAAGGATGACATGCTTTTGGACCCAAGTGATATTACAAAATTATAAGAATTTACCTAGAACAAGCTTAGAACTGTGACCAAAATTTCTAGAGAGAAGAAGTGAAGAAGAAGAATGTAGAATTGAAGTGGAATTGAATATGGAATGGATTGAATTGATTTTTTTTGAAGAGTGGGATATGGCCTCTATTTATAGGCAACCGCGATCGCCTGGCCCCCTTCCTAATCCCCATTGAGCACACCTAATCCTTCAACAAGGGTTCGGTCCATGACCAAGCCGCTTAGTCAGCTGCTTGGTGTTGACTCATCAAAGCTAGTTGTGAGCTACTTGACTAGGCTATTGTGACCTATTCTGAAAAGTGTTCAGAGGCCTTTTCAAGTGAGGTTATGCATGATATCATGGTTGTTTGGTGGCTAAGTCAAGTTGACCCCTTCACTAGGTCCAGCCCACCTGCTTGCTTAGGTGGTAAGGCTGAGCTGCCTGCTTGAGCATCTTGTCCTACTCTGGCCAGGTGTGTGGTTCCAGCTACGCGATCCCAGTGTGCATGTTGAGCTGTCTGCTTCAGTAGGTTGGCTTGTGTCATGCTTGAGTATGATCGTGTAAGGCTTGTGCCTGACCGAGCCAAGTTGGTGCTAGGTCAGCTGGGCGGTGATGCATGTCCACATCAGGCTGCTTAATGAGCGGGTTCATGTTGTTGGTCCATGCTTTTGGTCAAGCACTTAGCTTTCCATGTGTACAAAAATATGCAAAAGAGGTGGACACGTCCTTGCTTGACTATTTCTTGATTTTTTTCTTCTCTTCATTTTTCCTAGAAACTTCACACAAAGATTTGGAAAAGATGTGGACAAAAATATACAATCAAAATATGATAATTTATCTAAAAAGTGTTGAATTGAGTTGGTTTTGCATGATTTGCATAGGATAAGGGCCATGAAAAGTGTATGAAAATTAGGTATTTTTGGCACTTATCACTAACATGATTAACTAATGAAGGATGCATGATTTTGAAATGATATACGTTCAACTTAGTTTAATGCATCAAAATAATGTATGAATGCTGATGCACCTAAATCATGTATGAATGAAAATCTCATACACATTATGTTCATCATTCTAATATGTGAGGTTTATCATTAGGTTCATCCAACTTAGACTCTACCCATTAAAGGCATCTTAGGACCTAAAGAAATAAAAATTTACTCTTTAGTCTTGTTGATCCTTTTGGAGCTTGAACTTGAGTCTTCATGTTTTTGTAGATGATTTTCCCTTTTCTACATTTTGTCTTTATCAAACTTTAAGTTTTATCTTCTTCAAAATCATGTCATGCACACTTGCATTCATATAAGAAACATCCATGTGTTGCTTTAAGTACTGCTGAGACATGATACATAGTATAAGGTAGTTGTTGCGCCTGAAAGTGCAAAGTGTCAAGATAGCACTTAGCTTGCCTATATTTTGATGAAGACAAAGGAATTAGTGAAAGCTTAAAGATAACTCAACAAATCAACATGCCAAAGATTTAAGAGCTTCATGTCTAAACTAGAGTCTTAGATATGTGTCTTAGTTATTGAGTCTAGGTTACGTAAACCTAGATGCAAATCTCACAAGTTCTAAAAACTCTCATATCATTTACATGAGACATGCCATCTAGCTTATTATATGTTCATGCATTAATCATACATGTTATTTATGCATCTTAGGCATAACATAATGGTAAAACATGTATAGTTGATAAGCATAACATATAGGTAGCTTACCATTTAATATCTTAGCTGAAAATATGTCAGTTAATCGATTAAGTAAGGCTTTAATCGATTAACGTGCAAATAGTTTTAATCAGTTTCAACAGATAACTGAAAAACAAAATTCAGTTATTCTAAACAGCTCGTTAATCAATTACTAGGGCACTTAATCGATTAACTAGGCACAAAACAACTTTTCTATATAAACTGTATTTTTACAACATGCTTCATACATTCATTCATTCATTTTTAGAATTGTTAATTTGCATATTTTCGTATTCTTTGTATGTCATATAGGCAGAGAGAATTGCATGTGAGAATAGTGAGAGAAAGTATTATGCTTAGGGATTAAAATGCCATCCATTCCATGTGATTAAATGTGTTCATTATTCTATCTTTCTTGCATGATTCTTTCAATTCTTTTAGAGATTTCTTAGGGTAGAAACTACATGTTCTTCATGATTCTGATCTTATACATATTCATAATAATTTGTGAGATTTGTATAGGGTTTATAGCTTGTTCTTAATTGTAATATTTGAGCTATTTTGTGCTTCACATTACTCTGCTTTTTGTTGTGATTTTTGTAACAAGGAAAGTTGTCTCTTGGTGTCGTACCACCAACGATATATTGAGAGTCTTCACGAAGACTTGGAGGTCTTGAGTTTAGACCATACTCTTGGTTGGGGCTAGATCGTACGAAAGGTTTTCTTAGGCAATTGGGTAAGGTAGCATTCAAGGTCTTGTAATTGGAAGTGTGTATGTAAGATACATTGTCTTCAATTTTTAGTGAAGAAAAACTCTCAGATCAGAAGAGAGAAATGGATGTAGTTATGCAGTGGACTGCAAAACGAACCAGTATAAAAACCTTGTTGCAGGTTGTTTCTTACCCTTATCTTTTTACTGTTTTAAATAGTTTTTGATTGCCTATTGAAGCTGATATGTCGAATATAGTAACTCTGCCATATAAAGATCATTTATGTTCAAATATATCTACTATATCATTTCTGTATAATCTGTAAGTGGTTGTGTAATTGAGCCATTCAGCAATTGTTAATTCTATGCGACTTAATCAATTAAGGCAGTCTTTAATCGATTAACTTGGTGATTTTCCAGAATAGGGTTTTGGTGCGAATAGCAGTAAGTGGGAACCGCAACACCTATTCAACCCCCTTTTCAGGTGTATTCTGTCACTGATACCTAACAACACCAAAGTGTTGTGGCTCAAGCAACAATTGCATGATTATGGTTTAGACTTAGGGTGCCTTCCTTTAAAATGCAAAAGCACTAGTTCTATAAATCTCACAAAGTGTTGTGGCTCAAGCAACAATTACATGATTATGGTTTAGACTTAGGGTGCCTTCCTTTAAAATGCAAAAGCACTAGTTCTATAAATCTCACAAAGAATCATATTATGTATTCTAGACCCAAACACATAGATATAAGGCATCACTTCCTAAGGGACCATGTCCATCAGAAAGATGTGCTTTTAGAGTTTGTTGATACTCATGATCAACTTTCAAATATATTTACTAAACCTTTGGCAAAAGAACCTTTTTAAAATTTATAAGAGAACAAGGCATTTCAGATGAATCTGGCTTAGCCTAAAAATATTTATATGATTATATGTTTGCTTCATGATGTTAATTGCATTCTTGTTCTCATATGTTTAAATTTTCATTCTTATATGTTTTATGGTCTGTAATTGATTACTATGGTAGAGTAATTGATTACCATGTATTGGGATACCTAAAGAATTCAATATCTAGGGATAGTAACCTATTACTCTCATAAGTAATCTACTACTAGATGAAATTGAGAGATTGGGTAACCGATTAATCTAGAGAGTAATCGTTTACCTAACTTGAATTCCTATAAAACTGGGTTTTCAACATTTGAGTAACTAATTACTCTCTATGAGTAATCAATTACTCTGGGCTTCTTTTATATGCGTTTCTTCATTTTTCCTGAATTCTTCATCTCTTCTAACCCTTGGTCACCCCCTCCACATTTCTACAATTCCCATTTCTTACTCATTTTGCTAGACATTTGTGGCTAAAGTTATCATATTCTTGATTATAAACACATTCCAACCAAATATTTCAGTGTTTGAGCACTAAACCAAAAGGCCACAATTTCAAAAACTTCAAAACCTAATTTTTGAAAACCTCCATCTTCATGGTTTCTACTTCAAGAACCAAGAAGCAACGCTCCAATGCTACTCAAAGGAGTCAGCCAACTACTTCTAAGACCAATCTGTTGGATTTGTCATGACTTATTGTAAATGATTAGAAACATTCAGTGTTCTATGAATACTTCCTTGGGCGACCATTGATTGCTCCCAAGGATGGCAGGTTAATATATTTTGAATTTCAAGTTTATGATTTCCTTGAATTCCTTAGGCAATAAAATCTCTTTGAGATCTGTAAGGAACAACATGCATATTGCCCTGCGCTTGTGAGAATATTATATTGAAATCCGAACATAAGGAAGAAAAATTTGTTTTCATCAGTCAAAGGAGAATAAATTGTCATGGACTTGCGAACCTTTATTTCAGTTTGTCTCAAAATACCATTCATATGAGCCAAAGTCAGCTTTGGACTTCATTATCCATAGGAGGAGTTTGATAGGAAGAAATTCTACTATTCTCTCTGTAGATTCCCTCAAAAAGGAATAGAAAGTAAAAAGTAGAGGGTAGTGACTAAGTTTGTGAAAAACCCGAGATATCCTCTATGTCAGAAATCTCACTTTGGATGATCGTTTGTTGCATTATTTTCTTAGCTACATTGTAGTCATAAAGATTTCTAATCATTCTCAAATCAAAGATATGGAACTAAAACTAATGTGTGCTATTAAAAATTATATTTCTATAAACTAGGCTATGATGATAATGCGACATATGTGGTCATTTAGAGGGAAAAATAGCTCATTGCCTTATTCTATAATCATAACCACCATACATGAGCACAGTGGTATTTCCACTATTTGGAATTCAATATTGAGCTTGATGGGAGATATAGTAATATTGATTTGGATGTGATCCTTAAGATGAGCTTCTTTCAAGACCCAATCGATCTGCATTTCAAGCATCACAATGATCAACTGGCTACTATTGTGGATGTTCCTATCTTTGATCAATGTAACCCTCAACCCTCTCAATTTCAAATCGATTCATCCTCATATTTAAATATACCTACCAATCTGATGATCATGGATGAGTTGGTTTCACTTTAAGGCTACATCATCAGAAGGATGAATGCTCTTAAGTTTGAAAACCAACAAGTCTAGGTTAAACTCAAACGATCATCTAATCGATTAGATTACATGGACATCGATGATAATAGTGATGAACTGAAATCTTACGGTTGTTGTCTGTTTTGTCTATTGATGTTGTTTATTGTTGATTTCTTATGGTGTTTAAGTCTTACTTTATTATGTCTTAAGTTGTAAACGTTTAAAATTATTAAGTCTATATGAACACATTATGCTTAAATGTTATTATGCAATTTTTCCTCCATTGGCTATCATATCTTAAATAACATATCTATTTATTGTTCATAAAATATGCATTATCTTAATGCATGTCTATCTTGTACCCTTTACGTTATATATATTTTTATGCCTATGGAAACATGACTTTTCCTTCTTTTTGATGAAGTCAAAAGGGGGAGAAAATTTGGAGTTTTATGTTTTCTAGACTAAATTTTATAGGGCACCTTTTCAAAAACAAAGAGCATAAAATATAGGGGATACACAAGTTCAAATGTCTATATCAATATATTCTATGCCAAATCAGAAAACTCAAACTGTCAAGAAGTTCTTGATTTGTCATCATCAAGAGTAGGAGATTGTGAACTGTAACATCCCTCCTTTAATGTCAATGTTTAAGTAGATATAAGAATAAATATAGTATATATATGGATGTGTGTGTGTTAATATGCTTTCATTCATGCTACAAAGATGTAGATATTATATCTATGTCTAGAATAAGGATTATTTGAGTTAGAACTAGCTTACTTGAATAATAAATAACTTAGAGATAGATTTTAGCTGAGAGGTGAAAAATATGAATTTTGGTTAAGTAACTTTATAAATTTATTTTTAATTTAGAACTAAGCTTAGATATTATATTAGGATCATGAACATTGGCCAAATTGGTCTTAAATGCTATGTTCAAGTATTAGGATTTACTCGTTATTGGGTAAATCTATCTATGAGAGTCTAGTTAAATTGGCCTGAGTGGCCACATGACGTAATTGAATTTATAATAAGTCATTGGGATTAAATTAGTGATATTAGAAAAATGTTATCTTAGTCCTAAACTTTAATAAAAAGTTTTGATAAAACGTTTTGGAAAAAGGTGAGTTTCCTAGTGAACTTTGAACGAATTGCCTGAGAGTACCTATAACTCCTTCTATTAGTCCTCTAAAAGTTTAAATAATCATTCATACTCATCTAGACAATGTTCGTCATAGCTCTAACTTATCTTAGGATGTAAGAAATGTGAAAAAGATCTTGCTCCTAACTTTGCACGATTTTGATGACGACACCAACATCACATAAAGAAGAAAAGGAAGAATACTTATGAAGACAATGAAGATAAAGCTTCAAGAAAATTAGAGTCTAAGTCTATTGGTACTTTTATCCTTATACTCTATAATATACAAATAGTAGTAATGCTCAAAAATATCTTAAAAGAAAATTGAAAACTATAAGTATAAATGAAAACAATTTTCAATATACTGTGTAACAGGTTACTGGATCTAAGTAACATGTTACCAGAACTAAGCAATATGTTACATGACTGAGAAAAGAGTTACCCAACTACAACTGAACAGGGTAATCGATTACTCCCTTTGAGTAACCGATTACAAGGTTATAGTATATTTGAGTGACCGATTACACTTTTGGGTAATCAATTACTCAGTTAGACATCATGTTTGGGTAATCGATTACATCCTTGCCTTTCATTTCCCTTCTTTCCCACCAAAATCCAACCCCAAATAAACTCTTAGTCTAATAATTTTCCAAGATTAGACTACCGCCATGTTGTACGAATTTTCCAGGAACCTAAAAATAATTTAACAGTGAAGGAAATAAAATTAATAAAAATGTTAAAATATTAAAAAAATCTTGAGCTTAATTCCTAATATTACCAAACAAGAATTCATATTCTTAACAAAGTAAGAATGATGTAAAAACTTTATTGTTGTCCTAAACGGTGGGCTCACCTGAGTTAAAACTTTATTGTCTTACTATTTTCTGTTTTCCACTAAATAATAGTAATTTTCTAAAAACAAATTAAATAATATACTCAAAGTTTTGTAGAATTTTATAAAAATGATGAAAAATCAAATTCTCAAAATGATCTCTTAAAGTATAGGAGGTATTAAAGGCAAATATATCCATCACAACAAGCCGCTAATGTATGAAAATTAAATTACAAATATATAATTTAAAATTTGATACTTTTTATAAAACCAATACATCATTCATTATTCATGTATATTAATTTTATTTTATTTAGGAACTAATAATATTTAATAGATGAATGATATACTGATAATGTAAAAAACTCTTTCACGGTTCCTAAACCAATTTCCCTAAATTATATTACTCCAAACATTTCTCTTCTATACATAAATAAGGAGTTGAGATCCTCTCCCATTGAAGTTGTTCACTTGATAACTTCTAAAATTAAGTAATTCAAAATTAATTTAAAATCTAAAATGATAAAAATTTATTTAGGTCACATATTATCATCTTCATCTAATATTCGAGGGTTCGAGTACTAGAGAGTACCTCAACTCTAGGGAAAGCAAAAATCTTGTACCCATTGGTGGTATCCGGGGGTAAAATTCGCACGAGCATGACTATGGGTCACAAACAGGTACTTGTGGGTTTTATAAATGAGTTTTTAAAAATATTCATAGTACATATGGCAGATATAGGTATTGTGTTACCCGTGTCTGCGGGTACCCGTTATTTATGTGAATACTATATTACCTTTAATTAAAATAAAAAAGTACATTATCCTAACGTTCATTATATTGTGTACATTTTTTCCTTTTACTTTGTTTACATTTTTTACCTTGTTTACATCTTTTATTGAATTTGGTGATGAAACATCCTACAAATATCATTACATGTCTTGCAAAGATAAATATATATTTTTTGTTAAAGAAATGATAATAGTAAATCACACACAAAAAAACTTCAATAGATTTAGCATATTTGCCAAATGTTCAATCATACGACATAACAATAATTAAGTTTCATCTCCTGCAAAATATAACAGAAGTAGGAAGTTATAAATTATTAATAACTTAGGAAACCCACATGTGCCACTGGTACCCAAAAAATATAAGTGAAAAACTCGCACACGAATACCCATACAAATACGAACTAATATGAGTAATGATCTCATATTTTAAAACAGATAGTAGGTAACTACTTCTTGTGTAAACTACTCAACCAATAAATAAAAGGGCATGTTTAATAATTTATCTTAAATTAATAAAATTATAAGAATATATAAGCTCAAACCATTAATATTTTAACATAAAACAAAAATATATTGTCGACTAAACACACAAATGAACACAATTATTTTATTAAAAAGCATGTATCAATTTCTAACTCGTTTTAAACTATCTCTTTAAGAGAGAATGGAGAGTTTTACATTTATGGTACAAGAGTACTATGAACATGTACAACAGAATAAAGCATCAGATAAAAAATCACTGAATATGAGTAATATTCTTGAATATTTTATTTTATGATAAAAACTTTCTTCTACCTATTGCATTAGTAGTCAGTCGCTCGATCAAAATTGATACAAATTCACTGAAATTTACAAGTGGTCGATTTGCACATATCTATGTTGAGATTGATCTTAACCAACCAATAATCGGGAAAGTCTCTATACAAGGACATTGGAATAAGGTAGAGTACAGAGGTCATCATGTCATATGCAGTTCTTGTGGTTGCTTCGAGCATGTTACCTATAATTGTCTTGAGCCAAATATGGTGGCTCATGTCCGGCAACCATGACAACACGAGCGAGGGAGGGAGGTTAGAGGAGCAACAACAGAGGTCAAGCATGGGTCAACCTAATCCAAAACCAAAAATTGAATCTAAAACTAGTGTGACAATCAATCCTGCAAATAACTTGGAAATAGAAATCTTTGAAATTTATGGTGATCAGTTGGTTGTGCAAATGAGAAAAGGTGCATCAAAAATGACCATTCAATATGTATTTATTGAGAATTGTTTTGTTGTACAATGACTCATATCTTTAGATAATAACAATATCACTTATGAGCTTGGGCTGATATAAAAGGGTTGGGATAGAAGACTATATATTTATGTTATGTAAACTAATGTAACAATGAGGAGAATAGTCAAATACAAATCCTTATTCTCTAATAATACAAAGTGGTAGCCTTTCACGCTCTCGGGGATATATGCACAATTGGCCGAACCTCATTACGAAATCCCTTATATTATTTTCTTTAGTCTACACTCTTTTACTATTTGATTGTTCGCTTGTTCCCAACAGTTGGTATCATATGGCTCTTAACCCAGGTGCCAAATTCGAGGTGGGGAAATTGGATGGAACTAATAATTTCATATTGTGATAAAGGAAGCTTAAGTATGTGTTGGCTTAACAAGGTCTATCAAAGGCGTTGCGTGAGAATAAATAAGATGATGTGGATCAACTGAATTGGAAAGTATTGAAGGAGAAGGGTATGAGAATCATACAACTCTGACTATCAAATAAGGTGATGTAACATGTTATGGATTTGACATCACCAACAGAGGTATGGGAGACATTAGAGAAGTGGTTCATGTCCAAGTCTCTAACAAATAAGTTGTATTTGAAATAGAGACTCTATGGCCTGAAGATGCAGAGGGTGCTGATTTGCAACAACATCTCAACAATTTTAATAAGTGATCAGTGACTTGCAGAAACTTGATATGAAGGTTGATGATGAGGACAAAGCAATAGTATTATTGTGTTCTTTGCCAAATTAATATGAACACTTGGTGACAATATACGGGAAAGACTCAATCAAACTGGATGAGATCACATTTGCACGTTTGTCTCACACTCAAAGAAGACATAATGTAGGGGAAGGGTCTCAAGGTGATGGTCTGTATGTAAAAGGGAGTCAAGCGCGTGGGAGAAGATAAGGCATAAGAAGTCATGCCATAAGGAAAAGAACAAATTCTAGGGGTAGAACACCAGTAGAGTGCGTTAAGTGCAAACAGATCAAACATCACAAAAAGGATTGTCCCAATGAATGGAGTCTAGCAATTCAATAGGGAATGATGGAGTATCTATATCTACAAACGTTGCACAAAAAATGATTATGGTTACATCAATGAAGTTGATCTACTATATGTATCATCAAATCATAGTATAGATGAGTGGATACTTGATATTGGTTATTCTCACCACATGATGTCAAACAGAGAATGGTTTACCACATACAACACATGCCATTTCGGTTTCGTGTATCTTTGAAATAATAAATCACGTGGAATTATCTGCATGAGAGAAATCAGAATTATGATGGATGATGGCCTAGTGAAGACGTTATGTGAGGTTAGGCAAATACCAGATTTGAAGAAGAATTTTATTTCTTTGGGGATATGGCAAACCAAATGATTTAGCTATAGAGTTGATGGGGACATTGATATTCTCCGAGTATGCAAATGTGCTCTGACTGTGATGAAGGGTAAGAGGACTACTGGGACCACTTACAAACTGTTAGGAAGAATAGTTGTAGGTGGAGTTGCTGAAGTGGCTGAAGAGATTTTAGTATCTTCAAACTATGATGCTACAAAATTATGGCACATGCGTTTGTGTCATATTAGTGTGTGGCATGAAAGAACTATGCAAAAGAAGACTATTCACGGGAGTCAGCAAATGCAAGCTAGATTTGTGCAAGTATTGTGTGTAGGGGGAAACAGACACGCGTTAGTTTCAATGTTGGCCAACACAGGAATCAGGACATTCTAGACTATGTCCACACTGATGTATGGGGACACACTCAGGGACCATCCCTAAGAGGTTCTAGGTATTTTGTTACGTTCGTTGGTGATTTTTCTTGGAAAGTATGGGTTTTCTAAAGCATAAGTCAAAAGTCTTTGTCAAGTTCAAGGTTTGGAAGGTAGAGGTAGAGAACCAGATTGGTAGAAAAATCAAATATCTGAGGTTCGACAATGGTATGGAGTACAAAGACTCACAATCTCATAAATTCTGTGAGGAACATGGTATTCATAGACACTTTTCAGTGAAGAAGACTCCTCGGAAAAAAGGTGTTGTAGAGAGGATGAATAGAACTCTTATAGAGATGGCCAAATGTATGAGACTGAATGCAGACTTTCCAAAGGATTTTGGGCATAGACACTTAGTATGGCAGACTATATCATCAATAGATCATCACAGGCTTCATTGGATGGTAAAGTTGTAGAAGAAGTATGGACAGGTAACCCAATCAATTATAATATGCTACACATATTTGCTTGTCTTGATTATGTACATCTACCTAATGATGAACAATCTAAACATGATCCCAAGTCAAAGAGGTGTATCTTCATTTGATATATTAGAGGTGTGAAAATGTTCAAGTTTTGGGATCCAGTTTCCAAAAAAGTGGTGTTGAACAGAGATGTAGTGTTTGATGAAGATTTCATATTGAAATAGTCAGTTTTGACAAATGTGCCCAGGCCAAATAGAGAGACTTTGGGATCAAATATGGTTCCAGTGAGCAATGAAACGGTTCGAGTGAATAAAGGCAAGGAACTATGCACTAGTTTAAGTAAAGAACATGATGATTCTGAGGCGGAGAATTCAAGTGCGTAGATAGTTGTCTTATCAAACCTCTAAAGAGATATGGCTTCATTTGCTCTCCATATCAGTTTAGGAGATCCATGTAGCTTTCAAGAGGCTATAAACAACCAAGAGAAAGAATAATGGATGGGTGCCATGATGGAGGAAATAGAGTCTCTACACAAGAAACAAAATTGGAAGCTTGTCCCATTGCCCCTAGACAAGTGTGCGGTTGGGTACAAGTGAATGTACAAGAGGAAGCCAACATTATCAGATAAAGAAGGAGAAAAGGTCAAGGCTCATCTTGTAGCAAAAGGATATTCACAGTATAAGGGGGTCGACTACAATGAGATTTTCTCCCTAGTGGTGAGACAAACTTCTATCAGGGCAGTGCTTGCCTTGGTAGCCAGCCGGGATATGCACTTAGAATAGATGGATGTGAAGATTGCCTTTCTCCATGGTGAACTAGAGGAAAAAATTTACATGACACAACTAGAAGGGTTTAGTGCAACTGAAGGGAGTTACTTGGTTTGCAAGTTGAAGAAGTCTTTATATGGGTTGAAGCAGTCTCCTAGAAAGTGTACAAGAGGTTTGACACTTATATGTTGAAGTTTGGTTATAAGCGTTGTGAGTATGATTGTTGTGTTTTGAAATGACAAATAGTCAAAGGATGCCATCATGATTGACCCACTTAGTTTTGATGAAGACAAAGAGTTTAATGGAAGCTTGAAGATGTGGACATAACAACAAACAACATGCCAAAGACTCACAGGTCAACGTCGTAGACTTAGGATTATTTTCTTATTCAACAAGTCCTAAGGTGTTGGCCTATTGTTGAGTCTAGGTTAGGTAAACCCTAAATGGAATTCTCACAAAAGTTTAAAATGAAATACATGTAGGTTGAGGCATTACATCTAAGTATAAATATATGATAAGTAAGATTCATGCATTTGCATTAGACATACATGGTTTTTATGCATAAAAGAATCACCTATTTCAAAATTATGTGTTGCATATTCTTTCATCATATAAAATGTTTACCAAGCATTAAGAAAATTATTTTCATATACTATTCAATTAACATTCTTGAAAATCGATTATATCTTGTTGAAATTCATTAATCGATTAAGAATTGGCGTAATCGATTAAAATGAATTACAATAGCTAAACCTCCAAGGATTTGTGGCTTATTAATCAATTAAGTAGATTAATAATCAATTAAGCCTTAATTGAAAAACTATTTTTCATTAGCACGTTAATCGATTAAGTATATCCATAATCAATTAACATCAGTTAAAATTAGTTTGATATAAAAGTTGTTATTTTAACTAATATGCATAATTCACATACTTTTATTTTTACATTGAGAGAAAAAGAAAACCCAAGATTCTTAGAGCTACAATTTTCAAAGCATCTTGCTTATCTTTGAAAGATTTCTTGCAAAGTTTTCTAAGACAGAGAAAAGAGAGAAATTCTTTTCATAATGTCATCATATTTTCATTCATTTGAAAAACCCTGCATAAACTTCATATTTAGTTTAAGGTTGTTGTGAGATTTCTGTAGAGGGTTATAGAGTTGTATTCAAAATATTATCCACGTATTAAGTGTGCAATTAACTCGGCTTATTTTGTGAATCATAAGGATTATTCTTATGGTGTGTTAGCATCATCACATTAGAGAATTGGTTATCTTCACGGAGCAGGAAGTCTTGGATCGAGCGATACTTCGGTTGGAGCTAGATTCACGAACTGTGTGGTATCCTAGTATGCGTCTAGATTGGTCAAATCGGGCGTGTAGGCTCAATGAGTTCAAGAAAGGAGTATCTTGCTAGATGTATTGGAAGAGTGCTTGAAACTAATTTTTTTTTCAATAGTGAAGAAAAATCTCCCAAGATCAGAAGGGGAGACCTGAATGTAATTTGCAAGTGGACCCGCAAACGAACGAGGATAAAAGTTCTTGAGCACTTTCTCTTTTCCTATCACTTTTACGATTCTGTCTTTATTGATTTCTGTGAGAATTGCATGTTGTGATTTGAGCTAAATGTTAATAATCATTGTACAATCAAGGATCAATTTAGGACGGTAAAGACTAGTACTCATCACTGTTTAATTGCGATAAAATATGTTTTTCAATAAAATCAAGATTTAGCATAATCGATTAAAGTTGAACATAATCAATAAATATAATTGTGCATAATCGATTAACTGTAGCAGCTTTCAGTTCTGCACATAAATCGGAAAAGTGAGATTAGTGATCCGCTACACCTATTCACCCCCCTCTAGGTGTGTTTTACGTTGCTAGTACCCAACATATTTATGGGAGAAGCCTTGTTGATGGTTACTTTATTTTTCTACTACTTTATGTCGATGATATGCTGATTGCTACTAATTATTTGAGTGATATCAATGAGCTGAAAGTCATGCTAGGTAAGGAGTTTGATATGCTGAAAGTCATGCTACTAATTAATATGAGCGCTGCTAAAGTAGTGAGCACTGCGTTGGTAAATCACTTTAAACTTTCTCTAGATCAGTGTCCAAAGACAAGTGAAGAGAAGAAGTACACGTCAAAGATTCTAATGCCAGTATAGTGGGTTGCTTGATGTATGCTATGGTTTATACTAGATCGGACTTGACACAATCAGTTAGTCAAATATGCAAGAATATGCCAAAACCAGAGAAGCAGCATTGGAAAGCAGTCAAATGGATTTTCAGATATTTGAAGGGGACCACATGTCTCATTATCATGTTTGACAACCAATAGAGTAAGGTTTTAGTTGTTGGTTATGTTGATTCGGACTATGCAGGAAACTTGGGAGATAGAAGGTCCACAACAAGGTTTATCTTCACCCTTGTAGGTGGACCAATTATGTGGAGATCATCAGTTCAGTCTATTGTTGCTATGTGCACAACTGAAGCAGAGTACATGGCAACTGGTGAAGCTTTATGGATTATGGGGCTGGTAAATGAATTAGGCATTGAGCAAGGTGGAGTTCCGCTACATTGTGACAGTTAGAGTCCTATGTTTTTGGCAAAGAACTAGGTGTATCATGCTAGGACCAAATATATTGATATGAGATTTTACAACATCAGGGAGTTGGTAGCTAGTGGGCATATACTATTGTAGAAGATTCACACTTCAGAAAAGCAGCTGATATGTTAACCAAGCCGGTTATTATGGATAAGTTCAGGCATTGCATGAGCTTACTGAATATTCACTAATGCTACACTATGAAGCGCCCCCAACCCAATAACAGGAGATGGAGATTGATGATATTCACTAAGGTGAAGATTGTTGTGCAATGACTCATATCTCTAGATAACAACAATAAGAGTTATGAGTTTAGGCTGATGTAAAAAGGTTGGGGTAAATGATTATATATTTATATTATGTAAACCTAATGTAACAATGAGAAGAATAATCAAATACAAATCATTATTATCTAATAATACATAATGGTACCTCATTACCAAATCCCTTGTTTTATTATTTTTCTCTACATTCATTTACTATTTGATTGTTTGATTGTTTGATTGTTCCCAACAGTTTTAATGTGCTCACTGAAGTGAAGTGAAGTTCACATTTTTTTCGATAGGACTCATGTGAATGTTCAACCAACTAATAGGAAAACATGGGAGATGAAAAAAGGCAAAAAATGATGCTCTCCCTAAGAAATTGACTTCATTAAATGGGGAAGGAATTTCCAAAAATCTAAAAGGAAATGAAGTTGTGAAATTCAAATCTAATCAAAAATCGTGGTTGATGCAATAAAGTCAATTTTTATGCCAACAATTTTCAAAATCTCCTCTGAGAATAGCAATCATGGGCTTTCTATACAAGACAGATGGAAAAAGAAATTATAACAGATGACTACCCAAATATGCATAATCCCATGCTATCAACAACTATGGTCATACAAGAGAAGAATCCACCTCAAAACATACGTTCCATGATGCTAGTGATGGTCACAAGCCAAAATCCTATGAGGGTTATTGATAAGGAGGAATCATAAGATGAATGTACCTTCAAAAACCTTCAAAATCCAACTTCATTCAGAGAAAGGAGGTGAGTATACCAAGATAAGGATAGATGAGACATTAGATGTCTCCAAGGTTTTGCAGCATCAACTATAGCCTATGATACGATCACAGAAAGGCAACAGTTTTCCATTTTGGTTGATTATCTTCATTCTTACCATGATTGAGTTTTAGGATATGAATATTTTTTCTTCGAGCATTTGTGGGGCCATCAATAAAGATGGGTGAAAACATGCAAGAAACTTAGTAATGAAGTACCCTCAAATAGTTGTCATCTGTATTGAAACTCATTACCAGTTAGTCTTGAAATGTTTTGGAATGGATTGGGTTATGAAGAGTGTGATATCGTTGAAGAAACAAGACACACATGTGGGCATCGGTTTTTATGTGCATTGGGAATTAACTACATGACAACGATTGTGGAGAGGTGTTCCCAAGTCGTAACCACCAGTTTTTAGTATAGGGTGCGTGAATGGATTGGTATGACTATTTAACCTAGTCGTTTATTTCATGTCCATCTGTTCTATGGGATTACCTGGTACAAATGAAAAACTCAATCTACATCATTTGGCTACTTGTGGGGGATTTTTATTAAATTTTACTTCCTTTGGAGGTTAGAGAAGGACACTTATATGCTTCATGTACGATAAGTTCTCCCAGGTTCTTTGCATTTGTGGTCTTATAGATTTGGGAGGGACTGGTAGCAGGTTTACTTGGGTTTGAAGGGAACAAAACGGACGCTTTATCTCAAAGCCTTTGGATAAATGGTTAGCTTAATGTAGCTGGAGAACGATTAAGGTTATGTGGAGAATCTTTAGAAGTTGCATTCTAATAATTTTTTGTTAAGATGTGGTGGTAGTGGGGAGGGTATTTTTAATAGATTCAGACAATTAGTAGTACACCAAAGTTTATATTTTGCAAAGATTATTCAAATCTCCCCAAATAAATCACATGAATCAAATTGAGCGATTAATTAAATATATAATCAAATTTTTTATTTAATTTGTCGAGATTTTCAATCTCAATTATCAATTTGAAAATCTGTATATCCATTTCCCCTTATTATAAAAGTAACTCCCTTTCTCTCTTCTCTATTTCTTCACGCCCAAACCCTCTTCTCCAAACCATTACTGATAGTAAGCAAACAAGAGGGGAAAACAGAGGTGCTTCTAGAAAGATTCATTGATGGAGATAAGTTTCCATCGTTAACATTCTCTTTCTTTGGCTTTCTCTCTCTGTTTCTCATTTTCCTCACTCTGGAGGGTACTCACTATTCTATTTTCACATCTCTTCAATTTTTTTGCATTCATTTTATTTTCTTTATTACAATTAAAACTCGGTTACCCAGTGATTGGATGAATTTCATGTTTATATGAAATTAATTGGAAAACTTTCTCCCCAACCCACGTTTCTATCAACCTTATATGTTTTTCGCAATTTCATGGGTCTGAATCTATTTACATGGCTAAGTTGAAATTGGTTTGAGAGCAATCTAATTTGTGAAAATGCACTAAAGTCATTTTTTACTTTCATTGGTTATGGGAAACCAATTAGAATATTAGGCTTCATTTATTCATATGTGTTATTTGGTAAAGTTGTAAAATTGATTCTTTTTTGTACTTATTTGTGTTTGATTAGGTTTTGGAGATGATCTATATAGAGAGCAATGGAAGTTATGTGCAGGGCCTTTGGTGGATGTTCCTCATGTTGAAGAAATAGTTTATTACTTTCCTCAACTCACATAGAACAAGTATGTTTATTTTTAATTTTTACCATATTGGGTGCTTAGTTTCTTTCAAATTAGCCACTTTCCTTTCTTGTACTTTTTTTAAACTTTTGGTCTTCTATGGTGTTTTACCTTTTTGTGTGTGGCAGTTGCAAGCATCAACTAATCAGGAGTTGAATCATCAAATTCCTCATTTCAATTTTCCATCCAAGATTCTATGTCGTGTTATGCACATTCAGTTGTTGGTACTTGTGTTTTTGTTTTGTTTTTTTTGTCCTTGTTTTGTTCATTAATAATTTAATATTATGATTGTGACTATGATATTAATGTTATGTGTATTTGTATTTATTTTCATATGGTTTTGTTAATCTGAACAAGAAACTAATGAAATTTATGCTCATATTACTTTGCTTCAAAATCAGATGTGAGAATATTTGTTTCTTCTATTTGTTTCTGCTTATGTCTTGTCTATCTCGATATTTCCTGAAAAAATGAGATCCAATTTCTGTTATTATGATTTGTTTTGATTTTTCCGTCTTAAATAATTATGTAAGGGTTTTTATTTCATGGTTTTATTCAGCAAAATGAGCCTACAACTCCCGTTCCATGTCCACCCGAAACTCAAAAGCAGACCTTTCACTCGTTTAGCAAGATATTAACTACATCTGATACTAGCTCACATGGACGATTTTCAGTTCTGCATAGACATGCTACCGAGTGCTTACCTCAATTGGTATTTATTTACCTCCATAGATGAATCTGTGTTTAATGGAATATCATTTTTTCTCATTTTAGTGCTTTGTATTTATATGTTGTAGGACATGTCACAACAAACCCCAACCCAAGAGTTAGCAACCAAGGATTGCATAATAAACATTCCAGATTGCGTAGGTATGTCATGAAATCCCTAATTCTGGAAGGAAATTAAAGACAAAGCTGATAGGTAATATTCTTATTCTTTTAATTTGGAACACATGGTTTGTCATGAAATCTCTAATTCTATTAATAAAATGAGTAAGGAATCTGTCCATATGGTTTGTCATGAAATCCATAATTTGGAATAGTTTGATTTTTCTGAACCATATTCTGAGTTACTTTAGTTACATCTTGTTGCAAATTGATATGCATATTAGAAATAGTTTAAATCACTATGTAGGTTTCAATATTTTGTGCAAATTGATAACATGAAATTAAATTGATCACTATGGAGGCCCTTGATTTGCCTTTAAAACCTGAGAAAATAGCTATTGTTAGTGGTGGTTACATTGCCTTGGAGTTTGCTGGTATCTTCAATGGTTTGAAGAGTGGCGTTCATGAATTTATAAGGCAAAAGAAGGTTTTAAGAGGATTTGATGAAGAGGTAAACAACTATTTGATGGTTATCACATGATAATACTTTCTTCACATTCAAAAAGTGAATTACATCTGCAGGTTAGAGATTTTGTTGGTGAACAGATGTCTCTAAGAGGTATTGAATTCCACACTGAGGAGTCTCCCCAATCTACTATAAAGTCAGCTGATGGGTCATTCTCTTTGAAGACCAACAAAGGTTCATCGGAAGGTTTCTCACTTTTTTTTTTGCAACAAGACACAGACCTAATACTAAGGTATAAAATTTCAATTATGTAGCTTTACTTTTCTGTGGTTGCATGTTTGAAATATAATTTTAGTGCTGAACCTAGTTACCAGATTCGCTCAAGAACCTGTGAATTGTGTACCAGTTTTTGAAACCTTCGGTAGTTATATTGTGGAAGTTAAAAACCTCCGCTAATCGCATAAAAAACCTCCACTAAATACAAAATCTGTTATAATGTTGAACGAATCATACGAATTTCCATAACAATGTTAAGGATGCAAAGTAGAAAAGGGATAATGATGTGAATGTTGGGTTACCGAAGGTTAAGGAGGAATTGGTTGATTTCATCAAACAATATTTGGGAACATTTTTAGAAGAAAGAGGAGAGTTGAGGGCAATAATTAGGTATCTACAAATGAGATTGGAAGATTTTGATGATCATGACCTAGTCCCTTTAGAAACTCAGTTGAGGAGTGAATATAACACCATTTTGCAACAAGAAGAGTTGCATTGGTATCAAAAATCTAGGGAGAAATGAGTGAAATTTGCGGATAAAAACACTAAATTCTTTCACACCCAGACAATTGTACGAAGGAAAAAAAAAATTAATAATCTTTTATTTGATGATGGTGTTTAGTATATGGATCCGGTCACGTTGTAGGTTGAGATGAGACATTATTTTCAAGACTTGTTTTGTGGAGATACACATGTTAATATCCAGAAATGTATGGTGAATACCTACGTGTTGTCACGAGATGGTGTTGTTGTGTTAAATTCCCATGTCCCTACGAATGCAGTCCTTACAAAGCACATATCCCTCATGTTTTCTAACCTCTTTTCTTTCAAATATTGGAAAACTGTGGAGAATAATATTTAGACGCTTGTATATGTGGCTTCTCTACGATCGTGGATACTATTATTGTTCCCATACCAAAAGTTAATCATCCAGCCGATTTGAAGGAGATGAGACTGATTAGCATGTGGAATGTGGTTTACAAACTATTTACTAAAGTATTGGTTAATAGACTTCAACCTCAATTGGGATGAGTTAGTTTGACTCTTTCATAATAGCTTCATCCCATGTAGAGGTACTACAATAATATAATCTTAGCACAAGATATCATGCATTATCTCCATAATATTAAGTTAAAGAAGGATGTAATGGCTTTTAAGGTGGACCTGGAGAAAGCTTATGATAATATTAATCAGGATTTCTTGCAACAAACTTTTGATAATTTTGGCTTTCCACAAATTACTATGAAGCTGATTATGTGATTGTCAGATCAGATGTCATGTCTTTACTTTGGAATGACTTGATTAGAGGGTTTTGAGCCTACTAGAGGACTTTGTAAAAGTGCTTTGGGTCATCATACGTATCTGCCCTTTGTACGGAGTGGGTCTATTTATTAATATTCGATACACAAACAAGGCTTGGATGGTGGAACAAGGATTCCAATTACCTCACGAATTAGAGACTCAAGGGGCTAACACTTTCTTGGAATTGCATGGTAATATCTACCCTTTCTTGGGAAGTTTAGAGCAACTTTTAATACAATGATGGAAAATATGTTAGTGTTGTAAAAGGAAAATTATTTGCTTTGGATGAGGAGTTGTTTATGGAGGTTGGAGGCCTAGTTAGTGATGGATCTCCTCTAGATGATTATAACAATGAGTTATGGAACTCATATGATTTGGTTGAGATGTAGAAATCTTGCCTACGAGGACCACACTACTATGTGCAAGGTGAGTTAACCAAGGCTGATTCCTTATCTGTTGAGAATAGGCTTCTCCATTACCTTATCACGTATGTGTTGGTTCAGAGAAACACTAATCATGCTCAACCGACGGGTACTGATTTGAAGCTTATGTATGATGTAAAAGAAGGAATTATGGTTAATTGGCCTGCTGAGATTCTGAAGGTGATGTCTGGTATTGCTTCTTCTTCATCTAGACTATTGGCCTCTGGGATTTTCATATCACGTGTCATTGTTGATGTTGGAATCGACATAAGTAATGAGGACTTAATTGCGGTGAATCTTAGGGAACATCTCATTGATGATAGCTTGATCCGCAAGATGAGTATATAAAAATATAGTGGAGTGTGGATATATCAAGATGATCATCAAACTATGGTTGAGATATCAAATGAGGATGAAGACAACATTCCAGTTGAGCAAACCCAAGCTTGGCAACCGGATGAGGTACCTACTATGCCTTAATCACCATCTTTCAATTTGACTCAAATGCTATGGAGCAACACCTAAATGAACGTATTGACAATGAAATGCAAGCCATACATAATAGGATGCAATCCACGGAGGAAAGTCCTATGGCGAAGTTGCATATACAAGAAGTGGAAACCGACGCTCACCTAGGACAACTCAACTTGTTGTTTAATACCTTTAGCGACTTTTTCCAACCACCTCCTAGTGATTAGTCTTGTTAGGGAAACCTTTAGTAGTCCTAGTTGATATTCTCTAGGGTGTGATTGTTATGTCATTGTTGTTTCTATATAATGTACTCTATTATGACTTTGTGATTTGGTTGTAATTTCTATTTTCGTTAGATTTTGGCATATACACTTTATTTAACTTGTTTTGACTTATGTGTGTGTTTCAACTGCTATACATGTTGATCATATGTTGTTTTTAACTTCAAATCACCAAAGAAAATCAAGAAACTTTTATCAATTTGCTTAATTGCTTCTGTTTAATCAATTAATAATAGATATAATCGATCAATTGGTGCTGAACTTGTATTTTTTGGGAATTATCTTTCTTCTTAATCGATTAACACCATATGCCTAATTTATTAAGTTGTTCATTTATTTGTTTATCTCTTTACATTTGGCTTTTTTTTTTTTTGTAAACATACTTTTTAATCATGCCAAAAGGGGAGAAAGGTTGTTGTCTTGTCTTTTGTAGATTAGTTTTTTCGGTGAATTCTTTTGTAGAGTAGTTGCATTACAAGCTTCCGCGACATTCAAGAATTAACGCTCAAGGTGAGGGGAAGTATATGTTTAAAGCTGAACTCAAATCTAAAAAAAAAGTTGATTGTTTTTCAAGAATACAACATAACAAGATTGGTTTGTCATCATCAAAAAAGAGAAAATTGTGATTGCAAATATGCAAGATCATGATTTTTGATGAAGACAAAAGACTAAAGCTTGAAGACAATGGACATATCGACAACAACATTACAAAACTCATATTCAAGTATGGATCATGAAGATTAAGAGTAATTATTTTCTTTTTAGGTTCTATAAGATGCTTTAAATGGGTAGAATCTAGGTTGAGTGAACTCTTGATAAATCTCACATATCATGAGCATATTGCTTAAAAGAGATTTTTCATACATAAATGATTAAAACTTACTTTATCACATATACATGATTTTGGACACTTAAAATCAAATCCTTTTCAAAGTCATGCATCATGCATACATTATTCAGGTTCGAGGTTCATGCATAATAAGCAAAGTCTTTTTGAAAATAATTAATCTTTGAAGACTTTATCTAATCGATTAAGTCTTTGTAAATGGGAAACATGTTAATCGATTAAGGACATGATTAATTGATTAAGTTAGTTTTTGTTTTGTAATCTTAGACAATTTTAAAGAAACTTTAATCAACTAAGTAATTGTTTTAATCGATTATCCCCAACAGAAGAACAATTTCAAAACAGAATGACATTTTACCATATTTCCCATTCATTCAAATCAGATTTTTTACGAAAATACTTTCATTGTTTTAGGATTTAGAAAATCAAGAATTTTCAAGAGTGATTGATTGAAAAAAAAAGAGATGAGTTTTTACAATCTTTGAAAAGAGAGAATTTTCATATCTTGAGAGTTTTAAAGATTTCCTTTAATGAATTTTATACAGATACATTCATTTTCATCTCTGTATTTGAGATTTATCAAAGGGTTGTGTGCAGAATTGTTAGTGTATTGTTTAACACATTCTGGTACATTGGAAAGTTGTACACAAACTTTGCAATCGTTATTTGCAGATTTATTTCTTTTTGGGTGTGAGGTATCACCTAGGAGAAAAGAGAGAAATCGGGAGAAATCTTTGGCTGTGGTCTATATCCAAGAGAAGTTTCGTTGATATACTTAGTTAGAAGTGACAGGATGCTGTTAGAAGCTAGGTCCAAAAGAAGTCTTGGTGAAGAAGTATTTGTATCAAACAATCGATTTTTTCTAGTGAAGCAAATCTCTCGAAATCAGAAGGGGAAGCTTGGATGTAGTTTGCACATGGACAAGCAAATGAACCAGAATAAAATCAGTTATGTTTTCTTCTCTTTATCCTACTCTTTAATATCTCGCAATTATCACTTTCTTACATCATCTAATATCATTCCTTAAGTGATTATTGCTTAAGTAACTTGCTATGTTAATTGCACTTTGTATTCATCTTTTATATCATATTAAGTTTGAGATAATCTCTTATTTCTTGTATAAGAAGAATCAAGAACCAAAAGATTTTCGAGAAAATAACTTAATTAATCGATTAAGTCTAAATGTAATCTACTAAGTATACTCTATGTTAATTGATTAAATTTGCCTATAATCGATTAAATTTGTTTTGTTAATTGATTAACTTTCACTTTAATCGATTAAAATCAGTTCTATTTGAGAATATCTTTTGCATTTGGATTTGAGGTTATTTGCAATTTGTACCACCTATTCACTTCCACTCTAGGTGAAGATATAGCCTTTATTAATCAACATAATATAGTTTGTCAATTTCAACCACATGGAAGGGCATCTTGAAAGCGAGTCAAGGATGGTTTCTCTTTAAATTTTGGGTATAGTGACAAATTCTTCGGGTATGACAAATAGATTAGGATTGGTAGACTTTGTAATTTGGTCAATTATATTCATATTTTTTATACCAAGGTCTATGTGAATGAGTATGTGGACAAAATATTCTTGGAACTTTAATCTTTTGTCAAAGTGGTCTCTACTAATATGAAGGATAAAATTTGTAGCATCTAAAATATGAATACTTCTTTATTGAAAGAAGGATATTATCATGGATCAGGATCATATACGGTGACTACAAGTTATGGTTGCCTTAATTATAGTGACAATGATAGTCATCAATGCAACATTTGATGGCCGGTTTCGAGATTGAAGGTTCCATAGAAAGTTAAATTGATGAACTGGTTGGTGATGCATGATGCTTTACTATGTAACTTGTTCTTGTTCTAACATATGGTAAACTCCCCAAATTGTTTTGCTTGGCAAAGTTGAAGACGATCTTCATATTTGTAGGGACTATATATAGTTATTCTACATCCTTATGGTAGTGTCTTGGAATTCATGATCCAACTTTCTGGATAAATCAATACTTGGAGAATTGGTTGATGTGTTATTCAAGACATGACAATGGCCTTTTGTTTATGAATGACATTTGGTGGGTCCGGAGATGGAAAATAAGTCCATTACAGATACTATCTCGTGGAATATAAGTCATGTAGCCCAAATGTTTTACTACAACTATATGGACTAGCATAACATAGACCACTCTGGATCCGTTGATGATGATTTTTCTAGTTTTCAATGATCATAGTTCCTTTGAGGGATCTAATAATATTGGAGGAGGTGTAGTTCGTTATCATCAGGGTGTTTAGTTATTGGATTTTTCTATAAAGTTTGGAACATGTACACGAATGTTTAGCATAGCTAATGGCTATCGACACGTTGCTATGAAGTGTGATTACCTTGAGGAAATTCAGATTATTAATGGACATACTCGTATTCGTACGCAACAAATCTTCCACATTCTCTAATAATCAAAGGTGGCTAGCATGTGATTGGCTTGTCCAAGTTCATTTTGTCATGAGGGAAGCGAATATAGTGACAAATTACTTAGCTATGGAAGTAGTGCAACCAAGGTCAATATTTAAAACTTGGGGCATAACACCACCGAGAATAATAGACCTTCTAAAAATGGATTTTACCCCTCCTTTTAATTAGTTTTCTAATAGTGCTTCTAATTTAGAAAAAAATATAATTTAAGACATTAATTCTTAATATTATCCAAATTTTTGATATGCCATATATCAAGAATGTTGTAGTATAACTAAATATTTTAGTTATACATCAAATCTATTTCTTGTAGTAATTAATAGAATAAAATTTTGCATTTATTTGCATAATTCATTTCCTTGTCAAAGTAATCTCGGATGTAATATATAGCATCTGGAATATGAATACTTATTTATTGGAAGAAGGCTATTATCATGCATCATGATCATATACGGCAACTAGAAGTTATGTTTGCCATCATTATAGTGACAATGATAGTCCTCGGTGCAATGTTTGGTGGTGAGTTTCGAGATTGAAGGTTCCATAGAAAGTTAAATTGATGAATTGGTTGGTGATGCATGATGCTTTATTATGTAACTTGTTCTTTTTCAAACACAATATGACAAACTCCCCAAATTGTTGTAGGTGCAATGGAAAAGTTGAAGACCATCTTGATATTTGTAGGAACTATAATTACTCTACATCATTGTGGTGGCGTCTTGGATTTCATGATCCGACTTTCTGGATAAATCAATACTTTGAGAGTTGGTTGATGCGTAGTTTAAGACATGACAATGGCCTTTGGTTTATGAATGACATTTGATGGATGTGGAGATGAAGAAATAAGTTCATTATGGACACTATCTCATGGGATATAAGTCATGTAGCCTAAAACGTTCACTACAACTATATAGACTTGTAACATCCCAAATTTTAGCTCTTTGCTTATATATAAGTGGATACATATATATAAGTATCTATTATTTTCTTAAATACATCTCACCTTTTTGTCCTGTACAAAGGATTACTTGAGTAAGAAGTAAACTTAGCTGAGTTATAGATCAATAGCAAGATGAGCTAACCAATAAGTTGTGAATCATGAATTTCATATATACATTATAGTTATATCAAAGTTGGAATTGAAAATAAGTGAATTAGAAACTTAGTTGAAAGTTTCACATAGTTTGAGATTTACCCATTATCGAGTAAATCTATCGTCACAAGACGTCGTCCCAAATGGCCTAAAGGACCTTACGATTATTATAAGCTTACACTATGCTATTAGTATTGAGTTTTAAGCATTATATAGTCATTATTACAGTTGTGAGCTTAAAAATGTAACTCAGACAATTTCTTAAAAATTGTAGATGATCATGTTGACAAATTTGCCTACGGGTACCTAGAGCCTCTTCCGTTTATCTTGAGGGTTTAGACTATTATCTATACTCATCTAGACAATGTTTAACATTTCCCTAAGGTATCTTAGAATACATGAAACTCATCTATATAGCACAAAGAGTATCAACCATGCATGTTAGGTAACTCATGTGTCAAAGTAACCTCCTAATTACATCATTGAGGGTAACACCCTTTATAATTTTGGTTTGGGCTTGTGAAGCCCACTAAACCCACACCCTTAGTGTCTTCATCACTCTACAAATAGATCTTGGTGGGGTGATAAGTGTCAAAAATACTTAATTTCCATACACTTTTCATGGCACTTATCCTATGCAAATCATGCAAAACCAACTTAATTCAACACTTTTTAGGTAAAATGTCATACTTTGATTATATATTTTGTCCACCTCTTTTCCATATTTTTGTGTGAATTTATAGGAAAAAATCAAGAAAAGAAAAATTATGAACAATAGTCAAGCAATGAGGTGTCCACATAAGCCACTTTTGATGCACACATGGCAAACTAAGTGCTTAGCCATAAGCATGGACCAAACAAATGAAGTTGCTCAATGAGCAGTCTAGCGTGGACACTAGGACCGCCCATCTGACAAGACACCAACTTGGCTCTGTCAAACACAAGCATGGCGCGGTCAGACTCAAGCATGACACAAGCCAACCTGCTGAAGCAGGAAGCTCAGCATGTACCTAAACCGCCCAGCTTGGAACCACACACCTGGCCAGAAGGACAAGCTGCTCAAGCAGACAGCTCAATAGTACCAACTAAGCAGCCAGGCGGGCTGGACCCAACAAAGTGGCCAACTTGACTTAACCTCCAAACAACAATTACATCATGCATGACATCAAGAAAAACCAACTTAATTCAACAATTACATCATGCATGACATCATACACTTTTCATGGCACTTATCCTATGCAAATCATGCAAAACCAACTTAATACAACACTTTTTAGGTAAAATTTCATACTTTTATTATATATTTTGTCCACCTCTTTTCCATATTTTTGTGTGAATTTATAGGAAAAAATCAAGAAAAGAAAAATTATGAACAATAGTCAAGCAATGAGGTGTCCACATAAGCCACTTTTGATGCACACATGGCAAACTAAGTGCTTAGCCATAAGCATGGACCAAACACATGAAGTTGCTCAATAAGCAGTCTGGCATGGACACCAGGACCGCCCAGCTGACAAGACACCAACTTGGCTCTGTCAAACACAAGCATGGCGCGGTCAGACTCAAGCATGACACAAGCCAACCTGCTGAAGCAGGAAGCTCAGCATGTACCTAGACCGCCCAGCTTGGAACCACACACCTGGCCAGAGAGGACAAGCTGCTCAAGCAGACAGCTCAACAGTACCAACTAAGCAGTCAGGCGGGCTGAACCCAACAAAGTGGTCAACTTGACTTAGCCACCAAACAACAATTTCATCATGCATGACATCACTTGACAAGGCCTCTAAGCACTTTTCAGAGTAGCCCACAATAGTCTGGTCAAGTAGCTCACAAGTAGCTTTGGTGAGTCAACAACAAGCAGCTGACTAAGCTGCTTAGCTAGAAACCAACCCATGCTGAAGGATTTGGTGCGCCTAGCGTGAGCAAAAAGAGGGTCAGACGGTTACATGGTTGCCTATAAATAAAGGCCCTCTTCCACCATTCAAAGGACATACATTCTTCAATTCTTCTCTCTAAACACTTCTCTCCTCCATAATTCTTACACTTTGGGGTCACAGTTCTAAGCTAGTCTTTAGGTAAAATCTTGTATTTTTCTCTTAGAATTCAATAGGATAAAGGAGTTGACAAATGTGATGCAAAATTTAATTTTGTAATCTTATTTGGGTCCAAAAATATCTCATCCTTGGATAAATGGCTCATGCTCCTACACATTGGGTTTATTATGGTGTAATGTATTTGTTCTCTTCTTTTGTATCATCTTTTGAATTCAATACATTGAAGTTATTACTTTTGGTTAAGTTTTGATTCTTTAAGAAGTTCTTAATGCGATTTTAGCTTGATCACCTAAAACTTGATTTAAAGATCCAAAAATGCTTCTTCTTAAAGTGTTGACAAGTGAACTAATAAGTCTTAGTTCACTTGCCAATTCAAAGCATCTATTTTAAGCAATTTGTATTCAAGGCTAAACAATATTAATGAGCCTGAAGTAGGGTGTGACAATCTGCTCCGACGAGTGGCAGTTAACTATTGTTTAATGTATTATGCAAGGTTTGAAAATCATCTTATTATACTACGACACTAGACGAGAGATTTAGAAATGATGTTTAAAATTAATCAAAAAGTATAACACATAACTTGTTAATGTTTTCAAAAATCATTTGAGTATAGAAATAAGTCCATATTTCAATCCAATCTTCTCCTCAAGAATTTGTGAATATTAGTTCATGTTTTCTTAGTTAACTTTTATGCAACATAACAAAAAATCATAACAAAATTGGTAATCATTATTTTTGCTATAATATGTTTATATGATTATCTTCTAATGCAATTCCATTTGGTTCTACATAACCCTATACTATACTAGAATTAAATCTTGAAAGAGTGCAAGTGTAAAATAATATAGTGTTAAACTTTATAAATTTTATTTGTTGATTAAAGATTCCTACAAACATAAGTTCAAACCAATTCATGGTTTGTAACTTTATACATAAGAATAATATGCAAAAAGGGCAATTCAATCAATGAATTGTTACTTGACAATAAAAGAGTGATGATTAATAATCTAACCACTAACATTTATTTTTTGTCATTTACTTTCTACAACTAACTATTACTTTCAGTCATTTACTTTCTGCAACTAACATTTACCTTTAGTTATTTAGTTTTCCGCAACTAACATTTATTTATTGTTTTATTCTTTTATTCTTTATACCAACCCTTCGAAAGAAGTGGTACAGTTAACTGATAACTTTATTCTTTTGTTCATTTTATTATTTGATACCAACCTTTCATAAGAAATGGTATGATTAACTTAATAAAATGAGACCGAGCTTTATGATATGGTTAAAAGAAATCCGAAAAGAGAGTAAATAAATAAATTTACCAAATAAATAAACTATTCTTCACTGATCACTCTAATTAAATAAAATAACTTGCACACTAGGAAAACCCTTTCAACAAGTGACACATTCTGTTGTTGAGGGAGGAGTTCCTGATGGTAAATTCCACTTTCAACAAATTGGCAGTGTTGCTGGGGAATTGCTTTTTAGAAGAATTTTATATAGTATATTATATCATTAATAATTGTGCATAAAATTTCTTTTTAATTTTTGTACAATAATTTTTAATTTGTATAAAAATGTAAATTGCAAAACTTTGCAAATTCATGTCTTTTCTACTAATCTCTTTCTTGGAAATAGATAGAATCTTCTATGTATGCATTGTAGGAACAAGCAGATAGAATTTTCTTTCGATCCAGAGTTGGAAAAAACTTTAAGAAAGAAAAAGAAGGCACATAAAAAGGCAAAATAGACTCAACCTATTCGAGAGAAAGAAGATTCATCAATGGCCAATAATGAACAGAATGCTGATGATTCACGAGCTGAAAACCAACCCACTACTGAGGGTTTTGTCAGCTTCAACCAAAGAAATATGATCAGAATAGGGAGGCATGTTGGTAATCAAAAGCCTCATGAGATAAAGTATGGATTGGTACAACTCATGTATGCATATCCTTTTGATGGGCTGGATCATGAAGATTCCTACAATCATCTGACTAAGTTCTATGAATTAGTCGAGACTGTCAGAATACCTGAGGAAAAAGAGGAGGTGGTGCTTCTCAGACTTTTCCCATTGACTCTCATTTGGAAGGTCAAAGAGTGATTCTTGGATTTACCTCCACATATCCAAAACAATTGGAATCTGGTGGAAGAAAAATTCATAAACAGACACTTTCCGCAAGGGAAGTTTATGGATTTGAAGACTTCCATATTCACTTTTGTGTAACCAGTGAATGAAAGCCTCTGTGAATCGTGGGACAGATTCAAGTCTATGCTGAGATAATGCCCCAACCACGGGTTTGATGTGCAAACCAAAATTCGTATTTTCATCAATGGGTTACAACTGCAACATAAATGGATTCTCAATGCAACTGTGGGTGGATAACTTTTCACAAAACCCCCACAAGAGGCCATTGATATCATTGAGTCCATGGTCCTGATTGATCAAAAGAGTCAATATCAGAGAGGACCCCCACCAAGGAGAGGTGGAATCCTAGAACTAAGCCCAACAAATGTTGTGTTGGCTCAGCATAAACTACTTCAACAATAGTTAGACGAAGTATCTCAAAATCTCAATGATCTTCCTAGATAGATTAGAGAGTCTTCAAAGAAGGAGGTTTTTAGATGTGACCAATGTACTGGTGATCATGACATTGGCCAATCCAAACTCAGACTGAGGAGGTCCAATTTGTCAACAATCCTCCAAGGCAACAGTTCCAGAATAGTTACCCTAGGGGAGGCAATCAGTTTCAAGGAAATTAACCATGGAGGCAGGACAATCCTCATAAACCACCATTCTATCCTAGACCCAATCAATACCAACACCCTACCCAAGATAAGAATGTTAGATTGGTGGACACTCTGAACCAATTCATTTAAATGACAATGTTCAACCAGAAAAACACTAATGTTTCCCTTAGGAACATGAAGATTCAAATTGGGCACCTGGCCAAGCACTTGGCAGAAAATCAGAAAACAACATTCTCTGCCGACATTGAAGTCAATCCAAGGGAGCATTACAATGTTATCTAGCAGGGTGAATCTAGCTCATTTGAGCAGTAGGAAGGGGATTAGTGGAAAAAACTGGACTTTTGTAGGTAACATGCGCCAAGCTAGTAACAGTAAAGAAGCACTTGTTGGGAGACAACCTAGTACATTTTGAATATATATATATATATATATATATATATATATATATATATATATATATATATTATATATATATATAATATGTTTTCCTTTATTAAAATTATTTTGTCTTATTCTTTAATTTCAATTTTTTGAAAGAGAAAATTGAGAAAAATTATTTTGGTCCACAACAACAATTTTTGAGAGTCAAATAAAAGAGGAAAATGAGTAAAATCATTTTTCGGTCAAAATGGGCCTAAATTATGAGCCAACACGACCCAATATGGGCCAAGCCAAATCCAGTATGTTGTTGACTGGTGCGTTTGGCGTGGCTGACAGGGCGCCCAGCACCCAACTGGGCAGCCAAATGTGTGAAAATCCCCCAAAAGAGGATTTCCATTATCCTCTTATCTTTTAAAAATCACATCCCATTAAAAGCGCCCTTGATTGAAAATTGACCCTCATCCTCATTTTGAAAGACCAAAAAAATTGTTCTCCAACAACTCTCTTCTGAAGCTCTATATTTTTTTCAAAAATTCAAGCTTCAAACATGTAAGTATAACCTCTTCATTTTTCAAAGCTTTAAATCTTTTATTTGATGTTCTTCTTGAAACCTTTTTGATTGGGAAATTTTTTTAAAAACATCAAGTCCAAATTTTCTCAAAAGCTCATAGAAAATTCCCAAATAAAAAAAGTTTCAAAATTGTCAAATCTTGGAAATTTTGAAGAATACATATGTGATTATTGATTCTCTTTAGTTTTTCATTAATAATTGTGTTGAATAAGTGCTGAACATAATTGATGTATTATGCATGTGAAAAAATTTCTAAGGTTAAAAATTTTTGTGTTTTGATGTAGAATTTTTTTTAGACTTTTTCTTCAACATGAATTCGGCTGATTCATGAACTTTGTGAACAAATATGCCTAAACATGAGTCATTCATGATTATGGGAAAGAAAAAGTGACTCGACCAAGTGGTAAAAATGTGTCGGAAGTTGAGTAAATTTTGGAGCCAAAATTTTGTTCAAAAAATTGAAAACTCTAACCATATTGCATTATGTGTTGTGGTTGGAAATTTTATTAATATGGCTTAAAAACTCATTTCAATCATTCCTTAAAGGAGAAAAAGTCCATACATGCTCAAAATTATGAATCATTGCAAGTTGTATGAACTTTGTGTTGTATCCCCATTTTTTTTCATGCACTAAATGCCTTAAAAATTACAGAAATATGTTTTGATGTGTTAATTAAAGTTTGGGACTGTTTTGAAAAATTTGATGCAAACAAAGATTTTGAAAATTTTTACTTGGGCACTATTTGTGAATATGTGATTTTTTGCTTGGTTAATTGAAAAATATGATGTTGGGGCTGTTTTGATATGGTTAAAAACATCATAAATTTAGAAAAGCATATTCACAACTTGAACTTTGAAATGAACCAAAAAGCATGAGAACAATTGTATGCTTACTTGATAACATGCCTTAGAATTTTTGTTTCTAACTCCTAGGAATGAGAAAAATTGCATTGTAAAATATTTTGTATGAGTGAAAGATTCTTCTCAAGCAAAGGTAAAGAAGTTGAAAAGGAATCAAAGAAAAGCACCAAATTTTCTTTAAGGATGCCAAACATATGTTCAAGGAGATCACTCTCAAGAGTGCATCGGTCTTAGAAAAGTTGTTAAACTTGGAGGAGGAAGAATTTGATGGGTTCATGCTCTCGGTGGCAAAATTTGGATGGAACAAACTCACAACACCCAACAAGATGTTCTCTTTGGATGTTGTGAAGCAATTTTATGCCAACTCTATTATGTCGGGGGAGGAAAGAGCTAATAGATACACTTGGGTCAATGTTAAGAGAGTGTACTATGATAAGTATATAATCAATGACTACCTAGGAAACCCATGGTCTCCATCCCCAAATTGTGAGCATGACTTATGCACGTTTCAACTCAAAATATGGGCATCCTCAGAAGGGAAAAGAGAATCATATGATCATGCTCAAGTAAGAAGGAGCTTGAGTTTGCAAGGATTGGAGGTCAACTAAAGTGGCCTGGTATTTTGGTTTTGTATTACTCAAGCCTCTCAACTTTGGACCATCTTTGTATTGTCCAATATTTGGCCAGCTTCTCATGTCTCAGATCTACCTCTAGGCAAGGCAAAACTCATCAACTCCATTTATGAGGAAGATTCCATTGACATTACGACCATCATTTCAGATGCACTTTTTGACTGCATCTCAAGGGGTATAACTTCTTTGATCTTACCATCACATGTTACTGACTTGTGTAGGTACCAAGAATTACATGGACCTTATGGGGAGATCATGACACTAAAAACTGAGATCAACACCTTTTATGTCCAATCCCATTGCAAGGAAGGAAGCTTGGCCCAAGCTATTGCCGATTTGAGAAAGAAATTTGGAGATGTGGGTTCCTCTTCTCAACCATCACATGGGAGAGCAAGTAACCCCACTTTAGGAGCAACTGTTCAAGAATAATATTTTCAAAACCAGTAAAAAATTGTTTGCTATCGTGGGATTACAAGCATGTATAAAAGTTTCCATAGCATCTATGGCTCTCATCCTAACTTCTAAGGTGGAACCTATAAGGAGTTTGTTGCTAACAATCAATGGTCGGAAGGAAGATCACAAGGCCTTGATGAAGAAGAAGAAGATTAAGCAAAACAAAAAATTCGGTTTTCTCTTTACTTTATTTTTATGCATTTGATACTTTGCAAAACTATTTTTTTGTTTTCGTACTTTATTCTTTGTTTATTGCTTTCTTGTTTTAATTTTATTTTGAATTATGTTGTGTGTTTTTAAATTGTTTGTAAAATTTTAGTTTAGTTATGTTTTTAACAAATTTTTCATATTCATCAAACATCTCCTTTAAAAAAAATCATTGGCTTGAGGACAAGCCATCATTTAAAGAGGGGGGAACATGGTTGGTGAATAAGTGAAAATTATAGTTTTTTTGTAGAATGTACATTTATTTAGAAAATATTTTGTTTGTCCATAAAAACTTAAAAATTTTCAAAAAAACGAATGGAATCGGCTAAAAAAAAATAATTGACAAGATTGCATGACTGAAAAAATTGCTAAAGCACATTTTTAAGTTTTCATTGAGCAAAATGATATATAAGCCTAAAACGTTTTTGTAAAAATCACATAATGTCATATCAAGAAAATTTTGTGCAAATGAAATTTTAAATTTGTGTAACATGATTGTTGCAAACAATTTTTCAAAACAAAAGTGTAAATCCAAACCAAGTGAGGGAGTGAGCTAAACACATGTGAATAAGAGTGAAATCAACATTTGTTTTGTCTAATTAAACTTGTTTTAGTCTGTAGTTCTCTTAATTGCATAAAATTGATAGGAAAGGATCAATGCATGTTATTCTTTAGTTGAACCAAAAATGGTCAAAAGTCTAACAAAAAATAGAATCATCCTTTGATAAGCCCCTTTGAGCTAAACAAAGTGAATTAATTTTTTTCAAACAAACGCATGAACAAAAATTTCTAATTAAGAGAGCATAAGTTTTTTAAAGTGTTTGAAAAAGAAAAAGTTGGGGGGAAATTGGTAGGGTTGGCATCTCGAAAAGGAAAAGTGAAATTTTTTTTTCAATCTCTTTATAAAAACAACAAAAGTTGTCAAAAAAATAGAAAAACAAAAAGAGGTTGTAAAATACAATGAAAAGGCCAAAAACGAGTCAAGGTTCAAAAGCTAAAATGTTGGGGAAGATATTATGAAAGAAAGCAAAAGTGAAGTGCTTCATTGAGAAAATTTTTAAAATTTTTTGCTCTCTTGAAATAAATTTGTTTATCCAAGAAAAACCATGATTTTTTCAAGCATAGTCTCATTACAACCGAAAACAAGTCCTTATTGATCCTTGATTGAAAAGGCAATTTTAAGATAATAGGTAAGACGAAAACCAAGTTCAAATTACTACATGAAAATGGTTGAAAATTGAGTGGAACACTTACATCCCTTGAAAAGTTCTATTTTTGAACTTGTGTGCACAACAAACACTTGTTGATTGAAAATTATTTGTTTTGATTTTGTTACATATTTTTTTGATGAACATAAGCATAAAAATTGATGTTTGAAACATTATTTGTGAAATCCACAAATCTTGAAAAATCTCATTGAATTGTTTTGAGCATGCTCAAGTAAAAATTTGAAATCGTGTCAATCTAAGCATAAAAATTAGCCAATGCAATTTGGATGTGCTTTACCATTTGTTTAAGAACAAAAAAAGTTTTAAGTTGGAGGGATTTGATAAGTGCCAAAAATACCTAATTTTTGTATAGTTTTTATGGCACTTATCCTATGCAAATCATACAAAACCAACTTAATTCAAGGTTTTTAGGTAAAATGTCATACTTTGATTATATATTATGTCCACCTCTATCCAATATCTTCATGTGAAGTTTTTAGCAAAAAATCAAGAGAAGAAAATTTCTAAACAATGTCAAGCAATGAGGTATCCACGTAAGCCACTTTTGATGCAGCTGCTCAATAAGCAGCCTAGCATGGACATCAGGACCGCCCAACTAACTGGACACGGGACCACCCAACCTGGAATCACACGCCTAGCCAGAGCAGGACAAGCTGCTCAAGCAGGCAGCTCAGCAGTGACAACTAATCAGCCAGGCGGGTTGGACTCAGCAAAGTGGTCAACTTGACTTAGCCACCAAGCAACAATTATATCATTTATGATCTCACTTGACAAGGCCTCTAAGCACTTTTCATAATAGCCCACAATAGCCTGGTCAAGTAGCTCACAAGTAGCTTTGATGAGTCAACAACAAGCAGCTGACTACGCTGCTTGGCTAGGGACCAAACCCATGTTGAAGGGTTTGATGCGCCCAACGTGGGCAAAAAGAGGGTCAGGCGGTTACCTGGTTGCCTATAAATAAAAGTCCTCTTCCACCATTCAAAAGGACTTCCATTCTTCACTTCTTCTCTCTAAACACTTCTCTCCATATTTCTTGCACTTTCGGGCCACGGTTATAAGCTAGTCTTTAGGTAAAATATTTTAATTTTCTCTTAGAATTCCATTGGCGAAAAGATTTAGCAAATGTGATGCAAAAGTTAATTTTGTAATCTCATTTGGGTCCAAAAGCATCTCATCCTTGGATAGATGGCTCATGTTGCTACAACTTAATTTGGATTATGGTGTAATGTTATTTTCTTCATTTGTATCATATTTTGATTTCAATATATTCAAGTTATTACTTTTGGTTAATTTTTTATTCTTTAAGAAGTTCTTAATGTGATTTTAGCTTGATCACCTAAAACTTGATTTAAAGATCCAAAAATGCTTCTTCTAAAAGTGTAGACAAGTGAACTAATAAGTCTTAGTTCACTTGCCAATTCAAAACATCTATTTTAAGGAACTTGTATTCAAGGCTAAACAATATTAACGAGCCTGAAGTAGGGTGTGACAACCTGCTCCGACGAGTGGCAGTTAACTATTGTTTATTGTATTATGCAAGGTTTGAAAATCATCTTATCATACTAGGACACTAGATGGGGATTTAGAAATGAAGTTTGGAATTAATCAAAATGTATAACATTGTTGAAAGAGTTTTCTTGCTACTTGGTGAGATAAGTTTCTGATTGATTTATTTAATGACAGGTCGATTCTTTGCTCGCCATGACTTTGTTGAAATAAATTGCAACGCCGGTATAATGGTTTCAAGAATGTTCCTTTAATAAAAAACTTAGCTTTATTGAATTATTAACAACTTCATATCATCTCGGCTTTGTTGGAATAAATTCCAATGCATATATAATGGTATAAATTTAGCAAATTAACACAAGTGATAATGAGTGATATTTATTCATGTTTTCCTTTATTAATGAACTACTTCCTTATGGAAGGTTGGTAAAGAATAAATAAATAAAGCAATAAATGAATGTTAGTTGCAGAATTTAAATGACAGAAAATAAATGTTAGTTGTGGAAAATAAATAACAGAAAGTAAATGTTAGTTACGGAAAATAAATGACAGAAATTGAGTTTTCTATGTTTTAACCGGAAAAAACATAGTGGCGACTCCAAATCAATTGGAAGAGGTAGAAATTGAGTTCGCCTCTTTCTAAGTTACACGACCGGTCTTCCAATCGAAAATCGGGTCGCGACAAATTCAAATATCCCACCAAGTCACATAGACTTACTTTCGGATACCATAGTCCTACATCAAGTGTGTCTTTAAGATATTTTGATATCCTTTTCACGGCAGCAAAATGTGATTCATTGGGTTTTAATTGATAGCATGCACAAAGACAGATACTAAACATCATATCAGGTCTACTTGTAGTAAGATGAATAAGAGAACCAATCATACATTGATACTTAGACATGCCAATGCATTTTCCAGTCTTATTAGCATCTATGTATGTTCCAGAACCCATAGGAGTGGCGATAGGTTTGCAGTCATCCATTTCAAAGCATTTCAGCAGATCCGTGCAATATTTAGACTGACAAACAAAGATGTCATCCTTGAGTTGTTTGATTTCTAGTCCAAGAAAGTAGTTCAACTTTCCCATCATAGTGTAGTATCGATATTTCCTTTAGTAAAACCTTTTATAAAGTGAAAATTTCGTTATACGGTCATACGACGCATAAGGAGCTTGCTTTAACCCATAGAGAGCTTTCTTAAGTTTATAGACATGAAAAGGATGTTTGTAGTCTTCAAAACCAGGAGGTAGTTCCACATATAATTCTTTTTGAATATAACCATTTCGAAATGCACTCTTTATTTTCATTTATTTAACTGAAAATCAAAAGACCATGCATATGCAAGCAATAGCCTAATGGCTTCTAGTCTAGCAACCAGAGCGAAGGTTTCATTGAAATCTATACCTTCTTCCTGGTTGTATCGTTGGACTACTAGTCTTGCTTTATTTCTTACAATGATACCATTTTCATCTGATTTATTTTGAAATACCCAACATGTTCCTATAACATGTCTATCCTTAGGTCTAGGAACAAGTTCCCAAACTTTGTTTCCCTCAAACTGGTTAAGTTTTTCTTGCATAGAAAGTATCTAGTGTTCATCCTCGATTTCATTATCAATCTTGGATGGTTCCACTTGATAAACAAAAGCCATGTTTAGACACACATCATTCAATTCTAGGCGAGTAGTAACTCCCTTACTTATGTCACAATGATGTTGTCAATAAGGTGATATTGATGGGTTCTCCATTCTTTAGGGAAATGAGAATGAATATGTTCTTCTTGTGATGATAAATCATCATTTATTTTCAAATGCTCTATGTTGGTTGTAACATCACTAATGACATTTTCCAAGGAAGAACTAGGAAAGTCATCATCATCAACCATAGATTTTTCTTCCATAGTTGGATTAGACTCATCAAAAGTTACATGAATGGATTCTTCTGTGGTCATTGTTCTCTTATTTAACACATATTAAAGAGAAACTTTTTTAGCTTAATGATTTTTCTAGTGTTCAATAATCAAAATTCCTATGTGGGATCTAATAATAGTTGAGGAGGTGATGTAGTTCATGATCATCAAGGTGTTTAGTTATTGGGTTTTGCTATAAAGTTTGGAACATGTACACCAATTTTTAGCAAAGCTAATGGTTATCAACATGTTGCTATGAAGTGTGATTACCTTGATGAAATTCAGATTATTAATGAACATACTCCTATCCGTACGCAATAAATCTTCGACATTCTCTAGTAATCGAAGGTGGCTAGCGGGTGGTTGGCTTGTGACAAATTACTTAGCTAAGGAAGTAGTGCAACCAATTATCAATATTTGAAACTTGGGACACAATACCACCTAGAATAACCTTCTAAAAATGGATCTTACCCCTCCTTTTAGTTAGTTTTCTTAAAGTGCTTCTAATGTAAAAAATTTAAAATTTAAAACATTAATTCTCAATATTATTCAAATTTTCAATATGCCATACATCAAGAATGTTGTAATATAATTAAATATTTAAATTATACTTCAAATCTATTTCTTCTAGTAATTAATAAATAAATAAATAAGTAATACATTGCATTTATTTGCTTAATTCATTGCATGCTTAATTCATTGCCCCCCACTCCTTCATCTTTATCATTGCACACTGAAAGAAAACAACATCGCAGACATTCTCCTCCTATCATTACCCTCCCAATCCTCATCTTTATCCAAAGCAAACGACACCGTTTTTACTTTATTCAGGTCGGGTTTTGATTATCGGTGTTGTATTCTGGTTCTTTTCTGAAATTACTGTTTCTAATGGCCATGTTGAAGAGTTATAGCGGCATTTGCACCACGAGAAGTGGTTTTCCAAGGTTGAGTCTGCTTCTCCCTTTTTTTTACATTTTATTAATTTCAATTTTTTATTTTTACTGTTGTTATTATTGATTTGGTCAAATCAGGCCTTTTTGTGTCTTGCTTTGTTTTATTTAGTTTTTTTGTCATTTAATGTTTTGTTTTTATGGTTTGAAAACATTGGTTGGGACATTGTAAATTCGGAAAACTAATTCTATGGGGCTTATAAATTTCTGAGTTATGACTTATTGCATTGTTATCCATAATGGTTTTTAGATAGATTATATGTTGTATACTTAGCAGTTAGCAGAGAATAAACTAAATGTAACATAGAGATAACAATTTCATATTGGATGAGTGAACATAGTAGACAAGATGACATTAGATATGCATGCATAGAGAAAGCTGAGGTAATACTCATTGTAGAATAGATGAGAAAATCTCGGCTTATGTTGTTCGGGCATGTGTGAAGAAAATATGTAGAAGTTCTAGTAAGGAGAAGGAGAATAGATTAGATAGAGGGTAGACCGATCACTATAGGCAGAGAGAGGACAATAAAAACTAGTGGGAAAACCATTAAGGGTTTAGATGTAAATGGTTTCTCTTTAAACATGATATATTATCGGACATTATGGCTTCTTTTGATAGATGTAGCTGACAACATCTACTAGATTATTTCTTAATCTAATATCTCATGAAAAATATGGGGTTTATATGGTCATAAACGTAAGGTTGTTTGTTACTGTATTATAGTGGTTATGTTCTTATAGATGATCAATTAATTTGTAAGTTTCACTGCTAGTGCTTGGTGAGTATTTAGTTGAACTCCTGCAACCAGTTTTTCAAATACCATTTTATATATATTCTTGTGTCTTTTTATTAGCTATTAGTGATACCATTGTTCACAAATCTAGCCACATGCGAAAATAAATAACTACGAGTGAAATTTGTTTCAGAGACAGACGATGCTAATGAACTGGGACTATATTGGTCTCCTATGCATTTGTTAAAATTTTGTACTTTATCATGTGCAAAGTGGTTAACAATTAAGCCCCTTAATTACCACTCCTTGTTCTGCATTGACAATGATGCTTTCTTATTTGGCACAATGAAAAGAAGTACATGTTCTAGTAGTGTGTAACAAGTGATGGGTACTCATCTGCGTGAAAACCTCCTTATTCTTGGGTGTTTGTTCTATGCTTTTGCAGTTTTTAGTTAACGTGGATGACTTGAGGCTTATTGTTTCAAAATAGCACTCAATTTGCTTTGATTAGCTCGGTAGGGGAAGTATCTAGTTAGAGCACTAGTTCATTATGAGAGTTGAAAGGAGCAAATATGACCTATTAATCATACATGGATGATCAAGATTAAAAGTTAGTCAATAGTCATTGGCTCACTTAAAAAAATCACATGACTTTATGATTTATCATGACCATTCATTCATGATCTAATGATTAAAATATAGTTATTTCATCTCTCAAACTATCACACTCCTCTAACCTGATATGGCTCCTATACATATATCAGAGAGGGTCAGAGGGAGGAAAATGATTGGTGCTCATTGTGGTGTAGAAAAACACCAATAGCATGCCATTAATCCAAATTTTGGTTTGTTAAATACATTTGTCTGTATGAATCAGGAACTCATACTGGAAGCCTATACAAGCAGCTGTGGTACCTAGTTTCCACCTCCCTATGCGCAGCTTTGAGATGAAAAATAGGTGAGGTTGATGGTTTGAGTAATAAATGTACTGTTCCATATTGGTTAATTCTACTATCAAATTCTTTATTTTCCATCTGTTTAAATCTCTTCATGCTCCAGATTATTGCATGTGTATTTTGTAGATTGGGTAAGAAGTAAGAATATAACATCTGGCTAGAACTTCTGGAAAAGATGCAGATAATGTTTTTTATTTTGATTTTATTGCAAGCATTTTTAGCTTTAACTTTATGCAATGTTCTCTCACTAATTTACACTTTGAAATTAATATCAACTTGTTTTTCCTTAATCATCCACTTTGTCATCAGATATATATCTATTATCTGCAAAGCATTTTTATATTTATTTATAATAAAAAAATGTGCAATTTATATGTACATACTTTAAGTAGCATATAAAAAACTTTGATGTCTGTTTCTGGCTTCATGCTTGCCTATTTGTGAGGCTGGTTTTGTTTACAAATCTGAACTTGCTAATCAACCTTTTGAAATTCTGTTTGCAAACATCATAAGAACCTGTACAAATGAAGTTTTATAGGTGTTCATCATAATTAAGCTTTATATGTACATTATGTACAGGACTTCTACAGAGGACATAAAGAGTTTGAGATTGATAACTGCCATTAAAACTCCATACCTACCTGATAGTCGATTTGATCTTGAAGCATATGACGATTTGGTGAATATACAGATTTTAAATGGAGTTGAAGGTGTTATTGTTGGGGCACAACTGGTGAAGGCCAATTGATGAGCTGGGATGAACACATAATGCTTATTGGGCACACAGTCAACTGTTTTGGCGGTAAAATTAAGGTCATTGGAAATACCGGAAGCAACTCCACCCGGGAAGCAATTCATGCCACTGAGCAGGGTTTTGCTGTAGGAATGCATGCTGCACTTCATATAAACCCTTACTATGGTAAAACCTCCTTGGATGGTATGGTTTTTCACTTTGATAGTGTGCTTTCCATGGGCCCCACCATCATATATAATGTGCCATCACGAACTGGTCAAGACATTCCTCCACATGTAATTCAAACCTTAGCTCAAAGTGTCAGTCTAGCTGGAGTCAAGGAGTGCATCGGAAACCAACGGATCAAACATTATACTGATAATGGGATTTCTGTGTGGAGTGGGAATGATGATCAATGCCATGATGCTAGATGGGGTTTCGGGGCTACTGGTGTGATATCGGTTGTAAGCAACCTGGTTCCTGGTTTTATGCGAGAACTAATGTTTGCCGGCAACAACCCTACTCTGAATTCTAAGCTCTTGCCTTTGATCGACTGGCTTTTCCATGAGCCGAACCCCATCGGTTTGAATACGGCTCTCGCTCAGCTTGGGGTTGTCAGGCCAGTTTTCAGGCTACCATATGTACCCCTTCCTGTAGAGAAAAGGAAAGAGTTTGTCAATTTGGTGAAGAATATTGGTCGAGAGCATTTTGTTGGAGAAAAAGATGTTGAGGTTCTTGACGACAACGACTTTATCATAGTTAGTCGATATTAATTTAAGTTGATTTATCCTTTCTTGGGTTTTGCCAAACATAAAAGAAACAGATTATGTCTATATTAAAGTCAGGAGAATATCTCTTGGTATAAGGAGATGAGTTATCCTCTTCAACTGCTAAAATTATAACATGTGTTCTATTTAATTATTTTCTAAAAAATTATTTTTAAAACTAAACAAAATAATATATATTTCATACTTTTACTGACATGACCCTTTCTGTTCTTAGAATCTCCTTAGAAATCTTTGCTTTCCATCTGCTTAGTTTTCTTTGTTTGAAGGCATGACTTTTTCTTGTTATCAAAGAAGATTTTTGCTTACTAGAAATTTGAGTTTCATAGCAGTAAAGAACTTAATTATGTGCTTCAATTAGCTTCCTTGAAATAAATAGAAGAGTTTCTTTGGATAAGCTTAGCCTTCCTTGGGTAGAGAGGAAATGGAGGAGAAAGAGAATGAGAGAAGAGAAATTGGAGAGAAGGGTCTCTTTCTCTCTTTTGGTTGGGGAGAGAGTTTGAGTAGAGAGAATAAAAATTAGGTGGAGTCTACCAAATTTTCTTCTTCTCACATGTGAAGAGAAAATGGGGAGGAAGAGTGAAGGAGTTTGGACAAAGATCACCTCTTCCAAAATATTTTGTCTCTTTATTCTAAGCTAATCACATTCCACCAAATAATATAAAAAAATATTGTCTTTTTTTTATGATTTTTCTTTTTACTTTTGTATCACATTTTAATTAGAATTGTATATAAATGAGACATCAAAAGTAGGATAGGTGATCTTCATTCTAGAAGTTTAATCACTCATTTATCTTCTTTTTCTATACAACCAAACAACACTAAATTTTACTCCATTTTTCACATCTTTCTCTTTCTTTCTTTTCACTCTCTTTCTCACATATTTTTCTCTTCTTATTTTCTTCCTTCAACCAAATGGAGCATAATTAGTGAAATAAGTTGAAAACACTCGTAAGAACATGTACTGGAAGTAGAGATGGCAAAACAGGCAGCCCGATCCGTTTAGCCCTCGCCCGCAAAAATTTAAGTGGGCGTGGGCATGCCTGCATTGGATTACAATTTTATATGAAGTTTAACAAATCACATTAGATTACAATTTTTTTAGGGATTAAAAATCACATTCGATCATAACTTATTTAAAATTTTCTTACTTTTACATTAAATTATGTTAATGGGCCGCCCGCATGCCCAACGGAAATGTCCGCAAACTTAGCGGGCAAAACGGGCAAAATTTATATGCCCTGACCGCAAAAAAATGCGAACTATGTGGGCCCGCCCGTGGGCAATGCCCATTTTGCCATCTCTAACTGGAAGATAACTTGATTGTGTATCACTCTTGATAACTAGGACTCCTCTCCATTGTTGAAGAGAAAAGTACTCTAAAAAATAAAAAAAATTACAAAATACAATATCATTTGTGTCATTTTTATTTATGATGAGATTATACAAGTTAAAGAAGTAATAATGAAGAGGATCTTATTCTCTTAATAACATATGTATCATTCTGCCCATTATTATTCCTTCTAATTATGTACCTAAATCACATTATTATTCCCTCTAATTATGTACCTAAATCATGTGATTTATCTTTGCATTGTTCTCATGTAATAATTTTGTGGGGTTTAACATATGTTTATGAGTTGGTTTTTGACGAAAAAGAATAAAAAATGAAAGACTTAAGTGTTATCTTAAACTATATATATAGTTTGTATTTATTTCCTTTCATTTTATTACTCTCTAAAAACAAATTACAAATAAACCCGGATGGTTTGAAATCATAAATTTTATTTACAAAATGGTTATGAAGTTTTCTTTTCCAAAAAAACAAACCTGCATACAACCATTATAATAGAGAACATTAAAATAAGTCACGGGGAAGAAGAAAAAGGAGAAAGCACCTTTCTAATGCAAGAATATTCAAGGAACACATTAAAACCATATTCATCCCTTTGACCTCATTTTTTCATTCGCATTTTAACTAGGAATTTTCTTAAGGATGTGATTTTATCCAAGAGGGAAGAAAGTTTACATAAGATGGTCCTAGAGTTTCAACCTCTACAGGTGCTTCTCCATCCAGAATCATCAATATATATATATATAATGTAAAGATTTATACATAATTAATGCATTATTTATCATTCATTTGTATTATTCTATTTAAGAGTCAATGATAATTGAAGTAATTATTAATATAGTGATAGTATAAAAAACTCTTACATTATCAATAATTACATCTTTTTCTCATTGTTTTTCCACAATACTAATAAAATTTGTGTATTAATTTAGAGTAATGCTATATTCTCTTACTAACATTCATACTCATAAGAAAGTGATAATAAGAAAGTGATAATATTATTTATAAATCAATTATTAATAAATTAAGTATCAACTTATAATATATGTTACTTTTTTGTGGGTAGAAAAATATATCATTTTTTCATTAATTTATTATAGCCTAGTGATTATGTTTTTAATGGAGAACAACACGTCAAACGATTCCAAACAATCTAAGAGTTTTATCCTTATTTAACCAAGATAGTATGCTTCACTCAATTATTTCTCCTACTTTAATGATTAAAATGTCATTTTTTTATTACTCCTTTCTTTTTCTAGTAAAGTATCTAAATAAGAAACTGTGGATTCTTACCCAATCCATTTTTTTGTGGATCATAAAATTGATTTCTCTTACTTTAACGGATTATCAATTGATTTCACTTACTTTAATGGATCATAAAGTGTGAGGAAACTATCCATACTCAAATCCTCCTAGTGTGAACTCCATCAATTTTCCTTCCTCAACTCTCCCTTCTCTCATAGGATCTTCCATCACTCCCAGAGCACACCTTTTGTCACATTATTTATACCACTTTATGTATCATGTGTTATTATTGTTTAAGAAAATGCATACTAATTAATTTTTTAATTTAAATATATATTTTTTAACCTATTACAACTGATAACATATGAAGTGAAATAAAATATGTGATAGAATATTTGTTTCTCCTATTAGCTAGACAAAATAAAAAGATATAACTAAAAATGAAATTGTACCATAAATTTACATGACCTAAATTTGTTCATTTTGTCTTTGGTCGGGTATCTCTCTACATGCATTGTTGTATGATATTAACCCCTCATACCAATGTTGTAAAAATTGGTTCGTGTAATCCGGTTCAATCGGTAAATTGGTGAATTGGTCTCAATACTTATATGGTATAATAATTATATTGGTCATGCAATCATACTAATCAAAACCTGTTATACTGGTCGGTTTTCAATTGAACCGTACCGGTTATTCTGACCGGCTTTTATTTAAAATTAATTTTTAATAAAAATATAAAAAATTATTAGTTTTTTCAACATTTCACTAGTTTGCGGTTTAATTAGTGAACCACCGGTTAAATCACTATACTACTAAATCAATACCCTAACTAATTTAATTACCGATATAATATTAATAACACTAGCATTATCACAATTAGGATGGCATGTCAATCTCGAGAGGTTCATAACCTCAATTTTTTTGTTTTTTATAAACAAAAGCTTGGACTAGGGAGAGTTTCTTTCCCAATCACCTAAAAACGGTTTTTAGTAACATTCAGTGATTTAAATTGTTAGAATCATTATTTTGGGTGAATTACAAATTCTTTTAATGATATTCTCCAATAAACAAATAAGAATATAAATACATCCATGAATCTATGTTCTTGTTTTTTTGCTTTTGAATGCCTTAAGAGTCAACCAAATCTTGAAATTTCTAAAGGGATATTTCATTTTTTCTTTCATGGGGAGACAAAGAAGAGTGTAATTTGGTGTGTTGGGGATTTCCTATTGTGTTAATATATATGGTTCTCATTATTACTCACGGGACAACTTGGATATCCATTTATTATACTCATATTAGTTTTTCAAGTCCTACGAGTTGCCAATATTAGATCATTTATTTTGTAACATCTTAAATAAATAGATCATATAATAGTATTAAATATATATGAAGTTCAAACATTAATTAGAAATTTTAAATTTCTGACAATCTCTTACTTGATATTCATATTTTCCTAAAATATCTACATGACATATTCTTTATGTGTGCATCTGCATGATATTAATATTTCTCCTTAATATTGTAAGTATTAAATGACAACTAAGAGATGAGTGAATCAATTGACTGGTTTATGGCTAATTTTTCTGCTATAAAATTAGAATATGTTGCAGCAGAAAGTGATGCAGAAATAATGCCAAGTTAAAAAAAATGAAAGAAAAAGAGTAAAGAGAAGAGAGAAAGTACTTAGCTATTTTTATATTGGTTTGTCTTCTTGTCTATCGAAGGCTACGTTTAGTACTCTTGCAACACAATAGATTTCTTTACCTAATATTATGAGTAGCAATTACAATTTCTCTCCCCGAGACTCCTTGTATATAACTCACTCACTAATATCTCACACCCTTGCAAAACAACCTTTCCAAGTTCACTCTTCCCATTCTCACCAAACCCTTGTGTGATGAAAAACTTTACAACAAAGTTTGAAGAAAACTTTCTAGGGCAAAGATGACCTTACAAGATATAAAATTTTTGTAGCTTGCAATCCTTTTTTCTCTTAATTCACTTAATATACAATGATCAGAAGGTGTTTAAGTTTGGAAAATTTTATAACAAACACTCAATGCAACTTCATAAAATTTATGAAAGTTCAGAAAAAAGTTATGTGAAAAGTGTAGAGAATTGTATATGAAAATTGTTTGAATTGTTTGTTATGATTCTTTTTTCGAAATAGATGTTACAAGGGCCCTAAATAGTCTTCAAACCATCTAATATACGAACACAATTATTATGGAACCCATTCAGTTTAGATGAAAGTTGTTGAGTTTGAATTTGAAAATCTGGTTTAGAAGATCTATGTAATCGGTAACTAAAACATGTAATTGATTACCATCCATTCAGTTTTATTTAGTAACCAATTTCTGCTTCTTGTAATCGGCTACATTGTGTTGATTTTGCTGGGTAACCCATTACTCAGTCATGTAACATGTTACTTACTGTTACACACTCCAAGTAACTTGTTACCTAGGTCTAGTAACTTGTTACCTAGGTCTAGTAACTTGTTACTCAGGTCAAGTAACTTGTTACTTAGATTAAGTAACTTGTTGCTTAGGTCAAGTAGCATGTTACTTAGGTCAAGTAACATGTTACGCTTTTTGAAAATTAAGTTCATATTGGTTCTAAGTTCAAGTATGTTTCAAAAATATTTTATCACTTAAGAATTATGGTTAAATATAATTAAATGACTTAGTAAGGAAGTGTAAGTATTAGATGGCAACTAAGATGAGGGTGAATTAGTTGATGGGAGAATATGGTCAATTTTTATGCATTGATATCAGAATATGGTGCAAAGAAAAAGTTGCAAAAATAATTGCTAAATAAAGACTTTTTAAATGTAAATGTAAGATTGGAGAGAAGAGAGAGTACACCATATTTATATTGGTTCACCTTCCTATCCACCGAAGGCTATAGTCAGGACTCTTGCGGCACAAAAGATTTCTTTACTAGATATTTTGAGTTGTAATTACAATTTTTCTCCTTAATACTCTTTGTACCTTACACACTCATAAATACCTTACACCTTTGGAAAAACACTATTTCCAAGTTCTCTGTTTCCCTTTCTCACCATACCCTTGTGATGACAAGTTTGACAATAAGATGAAGAATGAAAATATGGCATGATTGCCTTTTTAAGATTTGACAATGCTATTAATTGCAATCCTCATGCTCTTAATATACATAGTAGACAATGCTCTTAAAAGTAATTAAGTTTGAAAACTTAGAACTTTACACTTGAAGCAACTTCAGAAAATTTCTGAAAGTTTAGAACAATAGTTGCAACAAAAAGTGTAGAGAATTGTATGTATGAAATTTGTGTAATTCGTGTATTAATTGTATATGGAATTGGATGTTTCAATGCCTTTAAATAGGCTTCCAATAAGCCAATATACTATTCCATGAAGTCGGGACACGATTGAAATAAAACCCGTTCAGTTTGGACGAAAACTATTCATCCAAATTTGAAAATCTTAGTGCAACAACTTTGTATAATCGATTACATCGAGGGTGTAATGGATTACCAAAACTTGTTGTCCAAACATGTAATCGATTGTTACTTGTATTAATCAGTTACTCAATATCAGTTATGCTTTGTGACTGTTTTCTAAGTCAGGTAACCTGTTTCATAGTTCTAGTAACTTGTTACCAACTATCACACAATTCAGATAACATGTTATCTAGATCTAGTAATCTGTTTCTCAGGTCAAGTAACTTGTTACTTAGAATGTTGAAAAAAATTCAAGAGTTATGAAATTCTTTTGGACAATTGTTTTGAACTTCTTTGAGTAATGATACTAAATATAATTTGAGTGTAAGGTTAGAAGTACCTATTGAAGACTTAGTCTATAAAATCCTTGAAGCTTAAACTTCTTTGTCTTCATAGTCTTCTTCCTTCTATTTCTTCTTTTTGTGATCTTGGTTTCTTCATCAAAATTGTGTCAAGGTCAGGAGCAAGAACTTCTTCACAATCTCCCGTTTTTGATGATGAAAAATCAACATCTTTTGAAATTGGATAATAACATGAACTTTTATACCATAAATATTTTATTTAAAAATGAACAATTAAAAAACATTACTTTTTAATTTTTTGTCTGACAAGAGTTCATTTTGCTCCTATGTATTGCTATGTATAATAATAAAATCAAGACTACATAGTTCTCGGTTTATAATTAATTTGTTTGGTTTTAGTTGATTTGATTAAAATCTTGGTTTTCATAAATATTTTTATAATTTTATGAAATAGAGATTAATAACAAAGAGACAACACTAGTCGTAGACTGACTCTCCGCTCTTGGAGCGGTGAGGAAGAGATGACATATGCCATAGACCAGACTTTTAAATCTCATAATTTGTATTTAAAATTTTAAAGCACGTTTAGTAATAATTTATTTTAGAAAAATGGAATTGATAGCGAAGAGACAACACTGGTCGTAGACCGACTTTCAAACTCCATTCAAATATATTTAAATTTTTAAAAAGATGATTTACAATAATTTATTTTTAGAAATGTGAGATTAATAACGAAGAAACAACAATGTTCATAGACTGACTTCCCACTTTTAGAGTGGAAAGAAAGAAACGATACAGATCCTAGACTGGACTATCAAACTTTATTTAAAATATTTAAATTTTAGAATATGTTGGAAACTAATCTAAAATGTAGGATTACTGATAAGGAAACATTTAAAAGTGAAATACATGGTCATTAGGTAAAAATATAATAATTGTTATGGGCATCTACTTTACTTAGATGGATCAATGACCCAAAACCAATCAACATCATTAGATAGAAAAAATGAAAATGGTATAAAGAATAAACTATTACAATTGATGACATGCACCCACGTTGCCAAGCCCATGCATAAGACTATATTATAAATTCCTTTTTTTTTCTTTTGGTGTTGTTGGATGATAAAAATAGAACATTATGTTGTGTTTCTTCAAATAAAAATTCCAGAATATGCAAGGTTACATAAATAGAACAATCACATAAAGATTTAAGATTCAAATAGGAGTTCATTGAGAAAGGACAAAGATACCTAAATTTGGCCATAAGGAGTTCTAATCACCATAGGCTTACTTCTAGCATGACCAGCAAACATATTAAGAAAGGCAACCTTATCGGCATTCCACATCCAAATAGTGGAATCCTCGGAACCAACTAAGAGTATGTGTCCCCCTTGGATGTCATGTGAGCCATTCTACGTGTATTTCAAGATTGGTATCATGGTATGTTAAGAATAATCATTTGGATCTGTGGAGTCGGGGATTGATATGGTGAGTATATTAAAGAGAAGAAATTGGTGGTTGAAGGGAAATTTGTGAATATGCACTTGCTGAATAGTTGGTTGTTCTATAGGATTTTATTTCTTTCTTCCCTATGGAACCCTTCTTCCTTAAGGCTTTGTTTGAGAGTTAGGAGAGAAAGGAAAGTAGATGGATGAGAGGGTAAAGAGGGAGGAGGAAAGGAAGGAGAAGGGATGGCAAATTCAACTAAACCCCTCAATTGTTTGGGAGTGCGGAATTTAGACAGGAGGGATGGTTAATATAATACAAAAATATTATTTTACCCCCTTTAAAAAATCAATAATATGTTATGTATTATATGTTATAGAATAATATTAGTAAGGGTAGTTAGCTAATTTGACATATTTTTTCTCCCAAAACACCCTAGTTTGGGGAATTGAGTATTTTGGCATTGGGAGGGTTTGAGCGGGTTTGAAAAATCCTTCAAAACCCTCCTCTCTCCTCACTAAACTCCCAAACAATGGAATCTCTCTCCTAAACCCTCCCCTTCCTTCCCTCCTCCTCCAAAATGGTACTCCCAAACACACCCTAAAGGAATAGCCTCCTTGTTTTGTGACCTTCTCATGTTGTCCTTCCTTGTTCCATGATTGGAAGATATCCACCAACATATCGGAGTATGGTACCATTTGGGAGTATATTATTCCGTTTCAATCTCTATGCCTTTGGAAGACAGATCTAAAGATGAAGAATATTGAATAGCACGGACCAAAAATTGCACCCTTTTCCAAAAAACAATCCCCGAAAGTTCCAATAAAAAAACAAAGTCTATCACCAATTAAGGAAGCAAAACCCCATGAAATTCAAGAGTGAAAAGAGGAGCTTAGATGATTAAAACACATAAATGGTGTTTGGGCATGAAATCCAATGGGTAATAAGAGTTGGGATATGAACAAAAACGCTTCTTGTTGCAAAATAGAGAAAGGGGCACAAAGACATGAGTTTGTGAGAATAGGGATTGAAGGAGGCCACAAAAAAGTTGGTTTGACTTTGAGATTGGAGGTGATGTGTAGAACCCAAAAGAGGGGGGTTAAGAAGAGGAGAAGATACCTATTCCATCATTTTTTATAACCTTCCTATCTGCAAGTTATATGCAAGTACCTTAACATTATAGCCATGGAAGAGAGGGGAAAAGAGAAGATGCCCTGGTTTCTTTTTCAATGTTAAACTTGTATTCCAAGTTCCAACTCTTCATTTATGTAACGTGGCAATAGTAATAATTTTATAAAAACATAATTTCTTTCAATGCCCCTATGACATCTTATCCTCCTCTCTCACGGTTTCTTTATATTTTTTTGTCTTTAATGATAAGTTTCTCATCACCTGTTTTTTTCTTTTCTCACGTTACTTTTTTGAATGTGTAACCCCCTCTTAATATGAATCTTTAACATACATTTGCAAACGTTTTTTTATTAATAAAAATGAATCTTCTAAAACTTTTAATTCGTTAAAAAGAAACTTATTTTTTAAAATTCAAAAGAAAACACTGATAATTAATAGACTCTTCATTAAGATTTAAAGATACAATTTGATGTCAGACATCAATAAAAATGTTGTTTTAAAGTCTATGTATTTTTTTGATTTTATAGATAAGCCGGACAAAATTAAGTGTTCATACGTGCATATAAAGATATGTATGAAAGGGTAACAAGATATATTCACGACTTTATGAGAAAACCAAGATCAGATTTTTTTTAATGATCAATATGTACTATGAATTTTTTTACGATGCTATAAGATAGTGGAATACACAAGAAATATCATAGCATTTAAATAGTAAAGGAACAAGTTCATACATGATAAAAGTTAAGATGAAAACATAACAAACATAATCCAACAAGTTCAATAAAAACAACATCAACAAAAAGACGAACTATGGAATCATCATTCTCAAAAGAGTGTAACATACCATATTTATGAGTAAAATGGGTCTTTACAAAAAATTGTTAGGTATCAGTGACAGAATACACCTAGAAAGGGTTGAATAGGTGTCGCGGTTCCCACTTACCGCTATTTGCACCAAAAGCCTTATTCTGGAAAATTACCCAGTTAATCTATTAAAGTTATGACTTAATCAATTAAGTCGCGCAGAATTAGCAGTTGCTGAATGGCTCAATTACACAGCCAATTACAGATTATACAGAAATGATATAGCAGATATATTTGAACACAAATGATCTTTATTTGGCAGTAATACTATATTCAAAATATCAGCTATAATAGGTAATTAAAAGCTACAAAAAAAAGTAAAAAGATAAGGGAAAGAAACAGCCTACAACAAGGTTTTTATACTGGTTCGTTTTGCGATCCACTGTAAAACTACATCCAGTCCTCCCCTCTGATCTGGGAGATTTTCATCACTAAAATTGAAACCAATGTGTCTTACATATACACTTCCAAGTATAAAACCTTGAGCGCTATATTCTTGAGTTTCCAGAACCTCTACCTTGGTTTGACCTTACCCAATCGCCTAGGAAAACCTTTCCTACGATTCAGCCCCAGCTAAGAGTATGCTCTAAACTCAAGACCTTCAAGTCTTGGTGAAGACTCTCTGATCTCTTTGGTGGTACGACACCAAGAGACGACTTTTCTTATTACACAAACAACACAAAAAACAGAGTAATGTGAAGCACTAAAATAGCTCAAATATTACAAGAAAGAACAAGCTATAAACCCTATACAAATCTCACAATTACTATGAACATGTATAAGATCAAAATCATGAAGAACATGTAATTTCTACCCTTAAGAAATCTCTAAACAATAATGAAAGAATCATGCAAGAACAAGATAGGATGATGAACACATTTGATAATATGCAATGGATGACATGTTAATCCCTAAGCATAATACTATCTCACTCTAATCTCACATGCAATTCTCTCTGCCTATATGACATACATTGAACATGAAAATCCGCAACTTAGCAATTCTAATATGAATGTATGAATGTATTAAATCGTATATAAAATCTGTTGAAAATATAGTTTATATAGAAAAGTATTTTTTCACCCAGTTGATCGATTATGTTGCCTGTTAATCGATTAACGAGCTGTTAGAGAGTAACTGAAATTTGTTTTTCAGTTATTTGTTGAAACTATTAAAAATTGTTTTCACGTTAATTGATTAAAGCTTCACTTAATCAATTAACTACCATATTTTCAGTTAAGATGTTAATTGCTAAACTACCTATATGTTATGCTTTACAACTATACATGTTTTACCTTTTATATTATACCTAAAATGCACAAATAACATGTATGATTAATGCATGAACTTATAATAAACTAGATGACATGTCTCATGTAAATGATATGATAGTTTTTAGACTTTGTGAGATTTGCATCTAGATTTACCTAACCTAGACTCAATAACTAAGACACATCTAAGACTCTAGTCTAGACATGAAGCTTTTGAATATTTGGCATGTTGATTTGTTGAGTTGTCTTTAAACTTTCACTAAGTCCTTTGTCTTCATCAAAACATAGGCAAGCTTAAGTGCTCTCTTGACACATTGCACTTTCAAAAATGTTCTTTGACAACTTTGTGTTATTCCTCATTAGAAAGAATGATTGATCTCAGTGGAGGTTGGTTGTCTTCCTTGAGTCACATTTATGCATTGTTTCTTGGTTCTAGAGGATGAAGCCATGAATATGCTCTTCTTTTGAAGGTAAATTATCATCTATTTTCAAATGCTCTATGTTGGCTATTTCATCGGTAATGGTAATTTCTAAGGAGGAACTAGGAAAGTCATCATCATCAACAAATGGAATTTTATCCCATTGTTGGATTAGTCTCATCAAAAGTTATATGAATGGATTCTTCCATGGCCATGGTTCCCTTACTGAATATTCTAAAAGCTTTGCTCGTATGAGAATAGCCAAAGAAAATTCCTTCATCAACTTTTGTATCAAACTTTCCTAAGTTTTCTTTACCATTATTAAGAACAAAACATTTGCCGCCAAACACATGCAAGTGAGAAATATTTAGTTTTTTTATCTTTGAAGACATCATAGGGTGTTTTCTTTAGAATTGGTCTTATTAAAACTCGGTTGGAAACATAACAAGCCGTACTAACTGCATCAGCCCAAAAGTACTTTGGGAGATTAGTCTCATTCAACATAGTATGTGCTAGTTCCTCTAAACACTTATTCTTTCTCTATGCATGACCGTTTTGTTGTGGTGTTCTAGGAACAGAAAAATTGCGAGTGATACATGATCATCACAAAATTTCTCAAAGGAAGCATTTTTAAATTGTCCCCCATGATCACTTCTCATAGTAGCGATTTTCAAAGATTTTTTATTTTGGACTCTCTTAGCATATTTGCATTAAACGCCTCATTCTTGTTTACAATAATTGAGTTCAAGTGTATCTTGAAAAATTATATACTATCGCAACAGCATAGTAGTTACCACCAAAACTTTTGGTCGAAGAAGGGCCAAATAAGTCCATGTGTAGCAACTGCAATGGTCTATTAGAAGAAACCATATGCTTTGGTTTGAAAGCAGTTTTTGTTTGTTTACCCTTTTAACAAGCACTACATAGTTTGTCCATAACAAACTTCATATAGGGTAAACCAACAACTAAATATTTCTTGATCAATTTATTCAAATGACCCATATGTATATGTGCAATTCTCCTATGCTATAACCATGTTTCATGAACATTTATAGCTAAACATTTAATAGGAAGAGAAGAATTTTTTAAAGCAATGTTGAAAGAGTTATCTTGCTTGGTAAGGCAAGTTTCTGATTGATTTATTTAATGAAAAGTCAATTCTTTGCTCATCATCTCAGCTTTGTTATATAAATTCCAACGTCGGTATAATGGTTTCAAGAATTTTCCTTTAATAAAAAACTAAGCTTTATTGAATTATTAACAATTTCATACCATCTCGGCTTTGTTGGATTAATTCCAACGCCATTATAATGGTATGAATTTAGCAATTTAATACAAGTCATAATGAGTCATATTTATTTTCGTTTTCCTTTATTAACCGGATTACTTCCTTATGGAAGGTTGGTAAAGAATAAATAAATAAAGCAATAAATAAATTTTGGTTACATAATTTAAATGAAAGAAAATAAATGTTAGTTGCGGAAAATAAATGACAGAAAATAAAAGTTAGGAGTTAGATCACTCATTATAACTATGTATTGCTCTTTTTCACAAAGATACAATTTCATGGATTAGTTTGAACTTATGTTTTTAGGAATCTTTAATCAACAAATAAAATTTATAAGTTAACACTTTACTATTTTACATTTGCATCTTTTTCAAGATTCAATTGTAGTATAGTATTGGGTTATGTAGAACCACAAGGAATTTCCTAATAGATCATTATTATAAACATGTTATATTACTAATAAAGTTTAAACATATTTTTGATTTGATTTTGTTCATGAGTTTTTAACTAGTAAATAAAGAAACATAAACAACTATATGCACAAATTCTTGAGAAAATTAGGTGGAAATACGGAATTATTTCTTGACTCAATTGATTTTGAAAACATTACAAGTTATGTGTTATATTTTCGGTTGATTCCACTCATCATTTATAAATCCTTCATCTAGTGTCCTAGAATTATAAGATGATTTTCGAACCTTATGTAATGCACTAAATAATAATTAAGTGCCACTCGTCGGAGTAGGTTGTCACACCCTACTTCAGGCTCCATTAACTTTAATTAGCCTTGAATATAAGTTGCTTAAAATAGATGCTTGATATGACAAGTGAACTAAGGTGTAGGTTATACTTTTTAGTTCTCTTGTCAACTCTTTGAGACGAAACATTTTTGGATATGTAAATCAAGTTTTAGGTGATTAAGCTAAAACCACATTAAGAACTTCATAAAGAATCAAAGCTTAACCAAAATTAATAACTTGAATGTATTGAGTTCAAAAGATGATAAATTAAAGAGAAGAAATTACACCATAATCCAAATCAATATGTAGGAGCATGAGCCATCTATCCAAGGATGAGATGCTTTTTGGATCCAAATGAGATTAAAAAATTATGTTTTTGTATCACATTTGCCATCTCATTTCTCCTCTTAAATTAAGAAGAAACTACAAAATAAACATACCTGGACTATTTTGGAGTAGAAATTTTCCAAGAAATTACAAGGAAGAAAATGTGGAAGAAGAGAGAATTTGGATTCGAGAAAGAGTATGTGAAGAATGAGTGTATAAGTGTGTATTTTAAGCCTTGAATTCCATCCTATTTATAGGAGTTCTCTGCCACCACCAAACTCCTCTCTTTGACCACCAAGTGTTGACCAAACCATTCAGCATAGGTTTGGTCACTTGGCCAAGTAGCTTAGCCACCTACTTAGGGATGAGTCACCCAAGCTATTTGTGAACTACTAGCCCAACTATTGTGAGCTACCTCTGAGAAGCCTATGGAGGCTACTTGGAGTGTGGTCATGCATGAGGTCATGATTGCTTGGTGGCTAAGTCAACTTGACCAAGTTGCTGGGTGCACACCGCCAAGCTCCTATGTGGCACTGCTAAGCTGCCTGCTTGAGTAGCTTTGACCATGATGATGGTGATGTGGCTTGGTGCTTGCTGATCTGGTCAGGTGTGTGGTTCCAAGCTGGGTGGTCAAGGTGCTCCGCTAAGCTGTCTGCTTGAGCAGGTTCACTTGTGTCAGGCTTGTGTTCTGACCGTGCCAAGTTGGATTTGACTGTGCCAGGTTGGTGTCCAGTTCAGCTAGACGTAGGTTTGGTCCAAGCTAAGCTGCTTAGTGAGCAGCTTCATGTTCACTCTACTTTCCATATAGCCAAAGTCTTCTTGAGGCATTCTTAAGGCTAAGCACCTAGCTTGCCATGTCATGTGTGGATAACTTTGGCTTATTTTGAGCACTTTGCTTGTACTTGATTAATTCTTCTCTTTTTCACCTAAATCCTCAAAATATAATACAAAAGAAATACACAAAGCATATATACAAGATTGTGATATTTTATCCAAAAAGTGTTGAATTAAGTTGGTTTTCTCAATTTTGCCTAGGATAAGTGTCATAAAGTATATGAATTTTAGGCATTTTTGGCAGTTATCAAGCAATCATAAAGATATTACTAACTGTCTTACCAAAAAGTTAAGAGTTTTTAGATACCGTGTTATCAATGATACATTTTTCGGGGTAGAATGTCACATGGAACCCTTTGTCACAAAGCTGACTTATTGATATGTTCCAAAAATGCCTAAATTTCAAACACTGATAAGTGCTAAACATACCTAAATTTCATACACTTTTATGGCACTTATCTTAAGCATAATTGAGAAAAATCAACTTAAAACAATACTTTTTGTATAAAATATCATAATCTTGTATATTTGTGTGTGTAGTTTTTTATGTGTTTTGTAGGATTTAGAATGAAGAAAAAAAGAGAAAAAAAGACTCATGATCAAAAAGCAAAAAAGTCAAGAAAATTAAGGTGCTCAACCAGACAGCTAAGCATGGACCAAGCCCCGCTGAACTGACTTGGACACCAGCCTGACCTGGATACCAGCTTGACCTGGATTAAGCTGCTCAAGCAAGCAGTTGAGCGGACCTGCTTGGCCGCTCAACCTAGGACCAGCCTAGTCTTGGCACGGTAAGACCTCCACATGACATGGCAGACACAAGCTTGCCACATGCCCAAACTGCTGAATAAGCAGCTTAGCGGTCAAACCAAGCAGCTTAGCGGAGAACCAAACTCCTGACCCGATCAGCAAGCACCAGGCCACGTCCCAATCAGCACGGTCAAAGCTGCTAAACAAGCAACTTAGCGGTGAAACAGGTGCGCTGAGCGGTGTGCACCCAGACTTGACTTAACCATCAAGCAAAACATGAAGTCACCCATCACCTCATCTCAAGTAGCCCACCATAGGCTTTTCAGAAGTTGCTCACAATAGCTGGTTTCGTAGCCCACAACTAGCTTTGATGAGTCAAGCACAAGGAGGTGACTAAGCTACTTCATCAAGGGACCAAACCCATTCTGAAGGGTTTGGTCAGTTGCTTAGGGTTCCAGCCAAGCAGCTCAGCGGTCCAGCAAGAAATTCTATAAATAGGGACCAATTCATTCGAGCAAAGGAGGCCAACAACACTTGAAATTAACAAGTCTCTCACTAGAAATCCTTTCTGAAGTTCTCTCTTCATTTCTCAGTATTTTAGAGCTTTATTTTCAAGTAAGTTTGTTATTTAGTTTAAAATTCAAGAGGAGAAAAATTTTAGAATTCAAGAGGAGAAAAGGATAAGGCAAATGAGATGCAAAACTCAATTTTGTACTCTCATTTGGAACTCAAAAGTATCCCATCCTTGGATGGATGGCTCATGCTCCTAACATTTTCTTTTGAATAAAGTTATGTAATTTCTACTTCTTCTTATATTCCAAAAGTTTGAATTTTAATCATTCAAATTGGTACTTTGGTTAATTTTATTTGTTTGAGAAATACTTAATGCTCTTTTTAGATCAATCACCTAAAAAATGATTTGAAGTCAATAAAATTACTTGTCTCAAACACTTAACAAATAAACTAAGAAGTAGTTGTACTACTTAGTTTATTTTCCAAGTTAAGTATATTTTTTTTAAGATCTTATATTTATTACTACATCAATATTAGAGTCGCCAATGACTATGATGTGACAACCTAGTCTTGTGGATGTAATATTGTTTAGTAATAAATATAAGTGATTATCATTCTACCATTTTAGGACATACACTAAAAGGGGGATTTTAGAACTTGGTGTTTGGAGTTAATCAAAGTAAAACATAAGAACTTGTCTAAGTAGTTCAAATTCATAAGAAGTTGAGAAATATTTTCCTTATTCAAAATGATCTTGTCTCGTCAAGAATTTGTGAATACTTAGTTTATTTTTCTTGTTAATTTATTTATGTGAAAATCAAACCGAAAAACCAACAAAATATGTTTACTCATTATTTTTGCTTTGACATATTCATAAGATTTATTCTATTAGGCAATTCCTTGTGGTTCGACATAACCCTATACTATACTACAATTGAATCTTGAAAGAGGTGTAAATTGTAAAATAGTAAAGTGTTGTCAATAAATTTATTTGTTGAAAATACCTTTTAATTTACAAAAGTGGTGAAACTAACTTACTTACTTTTATTTATTGTTATTTACCTTCCGCAATTTATTTATTCTTTAATACCAACCTTCCCTAAGGAAGAAGTTTGGTGTGTTAATAAAATGAACCCGAAAGGAGGTAAATAAATAAAAGGTCACTTAAATTTATTATTCTTTTGTTCTTTAATTATTTATTTGTTTCTAACAACTAACTACTCATCACTTTTGTACATTAGAATACCATTAAACCGGTGTTGGAATTTATTCCACAAAACCGAGATGGTATTCAAAGGTACTTAATAATTATGTAATAAGGGATTGCTTCGATACCATTATACCGGCGTTAGAATTCTAACAAAGCCGAGATGGGGCAAAGAAGGAATAACTCATTCACATGATTATTAAGAAGTAAGTTGTAACCGAGTTGGAATTTATTTCAACAAAGTCGAGATGGCGAACAAAGAATAAAACCGAGTTCTCTTACTTAATTAAATAAAAAGAACACACCGAGAAAATGAGAGGGAATTTAACCTTTCAACAAATTTGCACCTTGCTAAGGAACGATTTGTTGAGAGGGGAAAACAAAACCTCCCTAAAAAATATCTTTCAACAAACACTTTTTATGGCACTTATCCTTGGAAAAATTGAGAAAATCAACTTAATTCGACACTTTTGTATAAAATATCACAATCTTGTATATATGCTTTGTGTATTTCTTTTCTACTTTATTTTGTAGGATTTAGGTAGAAAAGAGATGGAATATTCAAGTGCAAGCAAAGTGCTCAAAATAGGCCAAAATGATCGATACATAACATGCTTAAGCTTGGCTTGACAAGTTGTGTGCTTAGCCTTAAGCATGACTCAATAAAACTTGGCCTATGCAGAAATCATGAAGTCAACACGAAGCTTCTCACTAAGCAGCTTAGGTAGGACCAAATGCACGCTCAACGTGACCTGGGCACCAACTTGGTACGGTTAGACTCAACTAGGCACAGTCAAAACACAAGCCTGGCACGAGCAACCACACGCATTGCACACGCTAAGTGCTCATTCAGCAGCTTAGCGTGGCACCTAGAGCGCCCAGCGTGGAAAAAAGCACCTATCCACATCAACATCAGGCACGTCAAGCTGCTCAAGCAGGTAGCTCAGCGGTGCCACATAGGCGCTTGACCGTGTGCACCCAGCAAGTTGGCCAAAGTTAACTTAGCACCCAAGCATGCTTACCTCATGCATGACCTCACCCTAAGTAGCCTACTTAGGCTTTTCAGAGTAGCTCACAATAGTGGGGCCAAGTAGCTCACCATAGCTTGGGTGACTCAGCCCCAAGTAGGTGACTAAGCTGCTTGGCCAAGTGACCAAACCCACGATGAAAGGTTTGGTAAACAACTTAGCGGTGGAGGAGATTAGCTTAGCGGGGTCCTAGAACTCCTATAAATAAGAGGCACTTTAAGGCACTTTGAAAGGGGATATACATTCATCACTTCATAACTTTATATTCTTATCCGAATTTCTCTCTTCTTCTACTTCTTCTCTGTAAATTCTTGGAGGATTTCTACTCCAAAGTAACTTAGGTAAATTTTATTTGTAATTTCTCTTTAATTCAAGAGAAGGAGTAATCAAATGAGATGTAAAAATTCATTTTGCAATGTCATTTATGCTTGATAAAGTGTCTAAAATCCTTGGATTAAGATGGTTAATGCTCCTAAATCTTAGTTGAACTTTTGACTGACTAATATTTCTTGTAATTTCTTGATTCATTATGTTGAATCATGTTTAAGTTATTACTTTAGCAATTTCAATTCTTTAAAAAGTGCTTAATGCGATTTTAGCTTGATCACCTAAAACCTGATTTCAAGATCCAAAATGCTTCTTTTTAAAGTCTTGACAAATGAACTAAAAAGTTTGAATACACCTTAGTTCATTTGCCAAATCAAAGCATCCATTTTAAGCAACTTGTAATCAAGGCTAATCAATGTTTACAGAGCCTAAAATAAGGCGTAAGAACTTATTTCGTCGAGTGGCAGTTTTCTATTAATTATTATATTTTGCAAGATTTGAAATCACTTTTTCTCGCTGGGGGACTGGGGCAAAATTTAGTTGTTTATAGTTACTTGTTAGAATTTCATAAACAAAACCAATCAAAAATATGTTCAATATTTATTAGTAATAATAATGTTCTATTAGGCAAATCCTCGTGGTTCCACATAACCCTATACTATACTACCATTGAATCTCGAAAGAGATGCAAGTGTAAAATTGTAAAGTGTTAACTTATAAATTTTATTTGTTGACAAAGAAAGAAACATTGAATCAAAGTGAAATTTAATTCTTAAATTGTATCTTTGTGAAAAGGAAAAATACACAATCATAATGAGTGAAATAACTACTAACTTTTATTTTCAGTCATTTACTTTTCGCAACTAACATTTACTTGATGTCATTTAAATTTCTGCAACTAACATTTATTTATTGCTTTATTCATTTATTATTTACCAACCTTCCATAAGGAAGTAGTTCGGTTAATAATGCAATAAAGCTAAATTTTTGATCATATGGAATATTCTTGAAACCATAATACCGGCGTTAGAAATTATTTCCAACAAAGCCGAGATGGCAAGCAAAGAATAAACCAGTAACTATATAAATCGATCAGAAACTTGTCTTACCAAGCAAGAAAACTCTTTCAACACTTATACTGAATAGATTGTGCTTGAGGTCTTCAACATGTAGAACTCCTTCTATTGTAGTAGAAGGTCGCTTCCCGACTCTATTGACTCCAAGAATTCTTCCTTTATTGTTGTCTCCATATGTGACATAGCCTTTGTCCCTTGGAGTAAGGACATAGAACTTTCCTTTGTTGTTTGTCATACATTTTGAGCAGCTGCAATCCAAATACCATAAATCACTAGAGGCTCCCAAATATTCCTAGAAAACAAGTTAAGTAATATTAGGTACCCAATTTAGTCTAGGTCCTAGAGGGTTAACACCTTTGTCTATCCATTTAAAACATCCTAGGGATACACTGTATTTTCTAATCATGCAAGTGCAAATGTGTTCATGGTTTTGTATCATAGTTTTATATTTAGAGACATGATGAGTATGGATACTTTTCTTTTCAAAAATTATTTTTGTGGAAACTTCCTTTCTCTTATTTGAAGAAGGTTTTAAAAGACCAAGACCTCTACGGTTGGTGGTGTATCCTTGTATTTTTAACATGTTGTCCAAATTGATACTACTCTTGTTTAGACTTTTGAGTTCAAGACTCAAAGTTGAAACTTTGTTTTCAAAAGTGATGCAATTTGGATAAGAGGAAGGAGAAGGTTTATTCTTGAATATGTCTAACTCATTTTTCTGTTTTAAATAAAGTTTAGTGGGTTTGACATATTCACTATGTAATTCGTTAAAAACATTTTGTAAATCAGAAAAAGTTGGCTTATCTAAGGGTTCAGTTTCACTTACCTCTTCATCATCAGAGTGATGAGATACCATGAAGCATAGATGAGCCTACACTTCATTTACTGCTTCAGAAGTGGAACTTGTGTCATTGTCCTCCCATACAACATAGGCCCATCTGCCAGCCCTCTTTTCAGGTTTTGCCTTGAAAGGATTTTTCTTAAGTGTTGGACAGTCCATCTTCATGTGACCAGGTGTTCAAAATTCAAAACAATTAAAGTTTTGATTTGAAGTGGAAACTTCGTTGCTCTTGGTCAATTTGCTTGGTTGTCTAGCCTTGTGACCTTTGCTTCTTTTTAGAAATTTGTTAAATTTCTTCACCAACATGCTCATATCTTCCATATCTTCTTTTACTGATGTATCTACTGAAGACTCATATGCTTCAGCCTTTGCTTTAAGGGAAATATTTTTCTTCTTCTTTTCCTGTTCTTCATGTTGCTCAAGTTGGATTAATTCCAACTCATGTTCCTGCAATTTACCAAAAAGCGCAGCTAAAGACATTTTTGATAAACTTTACTTTTCATGTTGCCATCGTCTATTTAGTGATCTCAGAACTTCCAAGTTCAAGTCACTATTTGATAGCACATTTCCTAATGCAATCAAAGTAATGTGAGTAAATATTTTTTGGAGATGAAGAATTTTCTCTCGTGGTTTCATGCGGAACATTTCATACACTTGAGAAACAGTATTGAGTCTAGACCGCTTGACTTCTTCAGTCCTCTCATCTGTGGTTTCTAGAGTTTCCTACATTTCCTTAGCTGACTTACAATTAGACACTCTAAGAAATTCATTTATTCTTAGGGATGAAGTGAGGATATTTTTGGCTTTGAGGTCATATTGCACTTTCTTTTTATCCTTGTCATTTTAGGTAGATTTTGGTTTATCTTCCCTTACTCCATTGATTACGGTAAAGGATTGATAGGGTCCTTCCTCAATCGCATTCCAAATATCAAGGTCTTGAGATTCTATAAAGATTCTCATCCTTATTTTCTAGAAACCATAGCACTCTCCAACAAATCTTGGAAGGCGGTTGATGTTGGAACCTTCTCCCAAAAAGGATCTAGAGGCCATCTACAGTATTTAGGATCTTTGGGAGTAACTTACAGAAACTAAGCTCAGGTGTCAATTTTAAGTATTAGATGGCAACTAAGAGAGGATGAATTAGTTGACAGGAGAATATAGTCAATTTTTTGCTTTGACATCAAAATATAGTGCAGTGGAAAAGTTGCAGAAATAATTGACAAATAAAGACTTTAAATGGTTCATCTTCTTGTAGAAAGAAGAGAGAGTACACCGATATTTATAATGGTTCATCTTCTTGTTGTTGAACAACGATTATGACTAGAAACTCCTCCTTCAACAACAAAATGTGTCACTTTGTTGAAAGGAGATTTCCCAGTTGCATGTTTCATTTTTATTTGATTTTAGAGTGATGAGTGATGAAAAAATTATTTAATTAGTGACTTTATTTATTTACTCCCATTTTGGGTTCCTTTAACCATACCATAAAGGTCGGTCTGATTTTATTAAGTTAGCCATACCATTTCTTACGAAAGGTTGGTATCAAGGAATAATAAAATGAACAAAAGAATAAAGTTAAGAGTTAACCGTACCACTTCGTTCGAAGGGTTGGTATAAAGCATAAAGAATAAAGCAATAAATAAATGTTAGTTACGGAAAAGTAAACGACAAAAAATAAATGTTTGTTGCAGAAAATAAATGACAGAAAGTAAAAGTTAGTTGCGAAAAATGAATGACAAAAAGTAAATATTAGCGGTTAGATTTATTTTTCATCCCTCTTTTATTGTCTAAGTAACAATCTATTGATTGAATTGCACTTTTTTCATATTATTCCTATGTACAAAGTTACAAACCATGGATTGGTTTGCACTTATGTTTATAGAAATCTTTAATCAACAAATAAAACTTAGAAGTTAACACTTTACTATTGTACATTTGCACCTCTTTTCAAGATTCAGTTGTAGTATCGTATAGGGTTATGTCGATCCAAATGGAATTGCATTAGAAGAAAATCATATAGGTATATTATAACAAAGTAATGATTACCAACTTTTTTGATGATTTTGTGTTATGTTGCATAAATATTAACTAATAAATTTAAGCTAATATTCACAAATTCTTAAGGGAAAATTGGTTTGAAATATGGATTTATTTCTATACTAATATGATTTTGAAAACATTAGACAAATTATATGTTACACTTTGGTTAATTCCAAACACCAAGTCTAAATCCCCCATCTAGTGTCCTAGTATGATAAGATGATTTTCAAACCTTATGTAATACACTAAATAATAATTAATTGTCACTCGTCGGAGTAGGTCATAACACTCTACTTTAGGCTCTGTTACTTTATTTAGCCTTGCACATAAGTTGCTTAAAATAGATGCTTTGATATGGCAAGTGAACTAAGGTGCAAGTTATACTTTTTAGTTCACTTGTCAACACTTTAAGAAGAAGCATTTTGGATCTTTAAATCAAGTTTTAGGTGATCAGGCTAAAACCGCATTCAGAACTTCTTAAAGAATCAAAACTTAACCAAAAGTAATAACTTAAATGTATTGAAATCAAAAGATGATACAAATGAAATGAAGAAAAGAAATAACATTACACCATAATCCAAATCAATGAGTAGGAGCATGAGCCATCTATACAAGGATGAGATGCTTTTGGACCCAAATGAGATTACAAAATTAACTTTTGTATCACATTTGCCAACTCCTTTCTCCTCTTGAATTCTAAGAGAAAATTACAAGATTTTACCTAAAAAAAAGCTTGAAACCGTGGCCCCAAAATACAAGAATCCTAGAGATATGTTTTTGTGGAGAGAAGAAATGAAGAATGGAAAATAGAATGTTTGTTATATCATTTGAAATGGTGGAAGATGGCCTTTATTTATAGTCAACCAAGTAACCGCCTAACCCTATTTTTGTCCATGTTGGGTGCACCAAACCCTTCAACATGGGTTTGGTCCTTGGGAAAGCAGCTTAGTCAGCTGCTTATTGTTGACTCACCAAAGCTAGTAGTGAGCAACTTGACCAAGCTATTATGGACTATTCTGAAAAGTGATCATGGGCCTTGTCAAGTGAGGTCATGCATGATGTAATTGTTGCTTGGTGGCTAAGTCAAGTTGACCACTTGATGGGTCCAACCCACTTGGCTGCTTAGTTGACACCGCTCAGCTTCCTACTTGAACAACTTGTCCTGCTCTAGCTAGGTGCGTGGTTCGACGCTAGGTGGTCCAGATGCAAGCTGAGATACCTGCTTGAGCAGGTTGGCTTGTGCCAAGCATGAGTTTGACTGTATAAAGCTTGTGTCAGACCGAGCCATGTTGGTGCCAAATCAGCTGGGCGGTCTTGTTTGTCCATGCTAGGCTGCTTAGTGAGCATCTTCATATTTTTGGTCTATGCTTGTGACCAAGAACTTAGCTTGCCATGTGTGCATCAAAAGTGGCTTATGTGGACACCTTCTTGCTTGACTATTTTTTTGATTTTTTTCTTCTATTTGATTTTTTCTTAAAATAATTCACACAAAGACTTCGAAAAGAGGTGGACGAAATATAGAATCAAAGTGTGATAATTTATCTAGAAAGTGTTGAATTAATTTTGTTTTGCATGAATTTCATGAGATATATGCCATGAAAAGTGTATGAAAATTAGGTATTTTTGGCACTTATCACTAGTCTACCGAAGGCTACATCCAATACTCTTGCACGACAAGAGATTTCTTTGCTAGATATTCTGAGTTGTAATTACACTTTCTCTCCCTAATACTCTTTGTATCTTACACACTCACAAATACCTTACAGCCTTGGAAAACACCATTTCTAAGTTCTTTCTTTCCCCTTCTCACCACAACCTTGTGAAGACAAGTTTTACAACATCATGAAGAATGAAAATATGACAGGGTTACCTTTACAAGATTGGAAAATGATATCACTTAAAATCCTCTTACTCTTAATATAATTAGTAGACAATGCTCTTGAAAGTAATTAAATTTGAAAACTTAGAACTTTGCACTTGAAGCAACTTCAGAAAATTTCTGAAAGTTTAGAACAAATGTTGCAACAAAAAATGCAGAGAATTGTATGTTTGAAATTTGTGTAATTCATGTATTGATTGTATATGGAATTGGATGTTTCAATGCCTTTAAATAGGCTTCCAATCAGCCAATATACCATTCTATGAAGTCGGGACACGATTAGAATGAAACTCATTCATTTTGGACAAAAACTGTTCATTTGGATTTGAAAATCTGGTTGCAACAACTTTGTTAATCAAATACATCGAGAGAGTAGTCGATTACCAAAACTCGTTGTCCAAACATGTAATTGATTGTTACTTGTATTAATTGGTTACTCTATGTCAATTATGCTTTGTAACTGTTTTCTTAGTCAGGTAATATGTTACGTAGTTCTAGTAACCTGTTACCAACTGTCACACATTTCAAGTAACCTGTTACCTAGATCTAGTAACCTATTACTCAGGTCAAGTAACTTGTTACTTAGCATTTTTAAATTAAATCAAGAATTATCCAATTCTTTTGAAAATAGTTTTGAACTTCTTTGAGCATTGCTACTAAATATAATTTGAGCCTAGTGATGGAAGTACCTATTGAAGACTTAGTCTATAAAATCCTTGAAGCTTGAACTTCTTTGTCTTCATAGTCTTCTTCCTTTTATTTCTTATTTTTGTGATCTTGGTGTCTTCATGAAAATCGTACCAAGGTCGGGAACAAGATGTTCTTCACAAGAAATAGCTAACTTAGAAGACTATACACCATGTTGATCTTGATAGTTTTTCTTCTAAGTCTTTAAGGCCTTCTTTCTTTTTCTTCTTTTTGGTGATTTTGGTGTCTTCATAAAAATTGTGTCAAGGTCAGGAGCAAGATCTTCTTCATAAAGTTTAGCTAAAAGGTTACTCATCTTCATCTTTTCATTTATGGCAAAGTATAATTCAATTTCTTCAAGGAACTTCCTTGCAATTTGACCCTTGGTAATAGAATTGTGAAACACTTCTGGAATATTGCGCTTCATGATCATTAGGCACATTTAGTTAAAGCATTCCCACATCTTAATTTTAACTTCATCGAGGTTTTTCGAAGTAGAAATGAGTTTCTCGATAAAAAATGTAAGATCTAAATCCATATAGCCGATAATTATATCTACAACTTCCTTCCGGCCCTTAAAATTTGTCTCATTCGATATTGAGATGCTGGTAATTTGCGCATAAATATTTACAACACTAGCAAAAGATGTTGAATTCATTGAACAAAAAAGCTAATAACATGTTAATGTATAAACAAGCAAGGCATGTAATGCAATCACTAATATATGTTTATATAATAAAACCTATCAGAAAATACCCAACTCAACATCAATTTATAGTCTCTGGACAATAAAATTAATTTGTAAGTGGTATTCTCAGTGTAATGGTAAAATATGAACAACTAGTTCTATCAAACAATAGGATTTCTTTGGACCGACTATTACTCAAATGATTTTTTTTTATAATTGTTACTTATTTATCATCATAGATATGTTATTACTTGACCAAATTGTGTCTTCCATTGTGTTGACCATAATTCACATAAATAATATTATCAACATACATCTGTGTAATTTTAATTAAATCAATTTCAATAGTAGAAGTTATTTTGGTTACATCATCAACTAATTTAACAAAAATTACTATACAAAATGAAATAAAATTATATCTCATTATCTTTGGCCTTTATACTAGTTAAGTTCCAAATTGATCATATAATATACTCTCATTTAGCGATACTTCAACCTCGTAATCAACTCAAAGAAATGAATATGTACTCATACATGATAAAAAATTGTTTAAATGGCCAAATATCACAACTGAAGTGTTTTGCAGGCTTAATGCGGAGGAATGATGGAAAAAAGCAAAGTTTTTGAACAACTCTCGACCATGCTCAGCACAAGGACCACGTTATGCGGACCAGATAGCATCTGACACCCACGCTCAACACAATCCCTATGCTGAGCATATGTAGCAAAGAATTAAAAGATTTCTTCTTTATGACATTTAATCTAAGTGTGTGTATGTGCGCTTAGCAGAAAAGGGAGGTGCGCTTAGTGCCAAACTGACACCCAATGCAGGTTGGTGCAGTGAAAGATCACATTTGGCTAGATGAAGAGTTGCGCTTAATGCACAGGCGGTGTGCTAAACATAAGAGCCATCATATAGACACTATTTAAAGACTTCCAACTTTAGCCATTAGACATACACTTGATATATTCGAATTGTAATACTTTTTCCAAGTTTTGAGAGAGTTTAGCTCACTTAGATCACGAGAACTAAGTGATGACAACCTCATTGGGGTGCCTTTCTATGGATTGTTTCTTAGCTTGAACGTTGACAACAAAGTGTTGTCAACTTAGGACTATGTAGGATTAGTTTTGGTTTTGGGTGTTTTGGCTAAGTTTTGGTTCGGTGATTTGTGTGTTGGCCAAGTGTTTGGGTTACAGTTGGGATGATTTGTGAGAGTTTGTTCATGGGTTAGGTGTATTGGGCTTGTAGTCACAACTTAAGGTTAAGTGTCTAGATCTTGGCTTGGTGTTGTGTAAATGGCTCAGCTTGATTGTGCATGTATGGCCTAGGTTTGTGCATAGGGTGTTATGTTACAATTTGGGGTTTTAGTGTATGGTTGGCCATGGTTTAGTGTGTAGTTTAGGTGTTGGCTAGGGTGGAGTGTCTTTGGCTAAGTGTTTGTTTGGGATTGTTGTGTGTGTGTGTGCATGAGGCACAAGAGAAATGGAAAAGGAATAAGGAGAGGGGCACCACTAGCAAGGATTGATTGATAAGCCAAGGGTGGTTCAACACAAGCAAGGATGTTTGATAAGAACAAGATGGCCACGACCAAGATAGTTTTAGAAATAAACTCAACTATAAACAATCAATTTTCTTAGTGAAATCAAACTTATTTAATTCATGAATAAACTCAAATACATATAGAGTGGCAGCCAAAAAGGGCTCCACGTAAAAAGGCAAGAAATTAAATATTTGAAATTTAAAATCATCATGTAAAAGACTAAGTGCTAGGGTGGTAAAATTCCCACAGTTCGAATTTGCATCTTGACTATATTAGCATTTGAATTTCAAATTGGGGCACAACTTGCATTTTTAACAAGGCCACAATTTGGTCCTTGCCTTAAGGAAACAAGGCTTGACTTGGTTATGGGATTTGAATTCAAAGGAAATTGAATTGAGTTGATTGAAATCCTCTTGTTGAGATTTGACCTTGAGAATTTATCTTCTTTGCCATGAATCATGCTAATCAAATTTGGAAGAATTTGACCATTTTATCTTCATGTCAACACTCCTTGATTTAGAATAGTCGAGTTTGCTAAGAATTCCTTGATCCTTGTGTGCCAAATTTTGTTTGAAATTCAACCTTATCTCCTAGTTTGAATTCAAACATCCTCACACGCCTAAAGTTGACCATGCTAAATTTTAGGGTATGGTTTAGCCAAAAGATCCACACAGTCATTTTGAACAATTTCCTCGGCCAAAATTCAAATCTGAGTTCCTTGTAGATAAGATGAAAAAGTTGCTCAAGTGGAATTTCGAAATGAGGTAGGAAAATTCAATTTGGCTACTCCAAGCCAAATCTGCCTAACCGTGAATTTTGATCAATGCGCCTAGCCTGCCAGATTTGAAATTGAATGGGCCATCTCCAATTTGACCAGAGTTTTAATGGACAATAATTTTGTTGTGTGCCTGAATTGGAATTTGAAAGAGTTGGGATCCATATTTGCCATGCTCCTCATTTTGAATTTAAATGATGCTTAATCTAAGTTGGCTGAGATATTCTCCAAGTTGATCGAGCTAATATTTGAACCTTCATTTCTGGCCAGGTTGGTGCTAAGGCGCCCTAGCTCATGCGCCCATCGCCTAGCTAGGCTGGTGCACACGCCCAACATGCCATGTCTAATGCCTAGTGTGTTGGCTTGGTCAATTTGTTCACTAATGCACCATTTTGCATGCCTAGGTCATTTTACTTGGCCACTAATGGACCATTTTACAAGAAATTAAATAATTAATCCTTCAACTCCCATTACATGAATTTACTTGAAAATTAAATATAAAAATTAAGATAAACTTTAACTACCCATGAGATATAAATCTCATTTATTTTGAAAATAAAATAACTAAACCTAAGGACATAAATGCCCATTATGAACATGGTCTCTCGGGTCAATGGTGTCCTTAGCGAACTTGAGTTGCCCTGCTTCGGCCTCGGCCCTAGCCCTAGTCATAGGGTCTCCTTGTCCTCAGTTGACCCTTGAATATGAGGTTGACCTTAACTAGTTTACATCATCCCCTCCTTCTTGGAGTGATTTCGACCTTAAATTCAAACCACACTTACCCACTTTTCTCACTTTACCATGATCTAGAAAACAATGGCTTGGTGTTGAAAAAACAAAATCAGCCCTAGGGGGTAAAATTTCTTCTTTTGGTTCAGACATACCCTTCTTTTCAGCCTCATTTTCCTTTTTCTCTTTCTTCAGTTTTGCCTTTAGACTTTTTTGGTCCTCAGTGACCTGCTTTGGAGAGAGAGGGGCCAGCACCACCTTGTGACTCAGGTGCATGAAAGTGATCTTGATAGTGAAACCATCATGGCTAGTCTTTTTGATAAATTGCCATGGTCTCTACAACAAGATGTGGATGGATTCTATGGGAGCCACATCACATAGGACCTCTTTCTCATACTTCCCTATGGAGAATGGAACTACAACATGCCTATACATTACCATCTCCACAACCTCACGTAGCCATTGTAGTCAATAAGGAGTGGGGTATGGCTTAGTCTTAAGCTTTATTTTGGACACTAATATATGACTAACCACATTAGTGCAGCTAACTCCATCAATGATCAAGGTGCACACTTTCCCTTGTAGCAAGCACCTGGAGTGGAAAATATTAGACCTCTTGCCCTTCTCATGCTTTTTGACTTGGCTCCCTAAGAGCCTCTGAATCATAAGAATGTCACCCTCTAGCATGAAGACATCTCCATCATATTCCTCCTCACTTGAAGCCCCGGATTGAGACTCCACAACTCGATTTGTAATCACCATTGACCTTTTAGTAGGACATTGAGAGGCTATGTGACCACGACCAAGACGCTTAAAACACTTCACATCACGTGTTTTGGTGTTGGTCTCCTTGGGTGGTTGGCTTTGTCCTTTAGATATACCGACAACCTCGTACCATCCTTCTTTGGTTCATCCTTCCAAGATTGGAACTTTGATGTATTGATGGAATACATAGACTTCTTCTTCTTGATTTGTTGTTCCACCTTCATGACCTTGTGCACCAAATCGTCTAGTTCCACATAAGGTTGCAACTCGACCACATCTAGGATCTCTGGGTTCAACCAATGAAGTAACTGAGCCATTGTAGCTTCTCGGTCCTCATTGAGGTTGGACCTTAGCCAGGCCTGCTCCATGGCTTTGAAGTATTCATACACGGCTTTGGTGACCTACATGAGCCTTTACAATTTGTTGTGCACATCTCTTGGTAGGAACAAGGCACAAAACTTTTCCTCATCACCATCTTCATCGCTTCCCATGTGTCCATGGAAACATCACCACATCTCCTCCTATCCTTCTAGAATTGATTCCACCAGACCATGGCATACTCCTTAGATTCAAGAATAGCCACTTTCACCTTATTCTCCTTATAATAGTGGTGACAATCAAAAACTTGATCCATCTTTAATTCCCACTCTAGATAGGCCTCTTGATCACTCATCCCCATAAAGGCGCGAACTTTCACCTTAACTCCATCTAGATCTCCTCCACGCCTCCTTTATCCATGAGTGTGTTCACCGTGCATATCTTCTCTAGGCCTTTTCTTCCTTTCATTGTCATAGGCACTTGTAGAGTCATTCCAACCAATGTGTCTCATTTCCTCTTGCCTATCTTCCCTAGGCCTTTCTCTCTTAAACTTTCTTCTCATCCTCCTTTCATGGCCACTTAACCCGCCACGTTGCTACTCATCAAATTGCCTACCCCGTCTCCTCCAATTGTCTTTGGAGTGCATGAAATTGAGTATTCGTCAAGTTTTATAGAGTCATGGTTAGGGAAGCTGACCTAGGTGACACTGTAGGACTCCTCTCCAGACTAGACATCTTTAGCGGTTAATGGCTTTCAAGCTAAAAACTACCTATGATGACCACTTGATGGCAACCTCCTTGGGGTGCCTTGTTACAAACTGTTTCATAGCTTGAATGATGACAACAAAGTGTTGCCAACTTAGGACTATGTAGGATTGGTTTTTGATGTAAACCAAAGGGAGCAACCTTTGATTTGTAGAGGACAATCTTACAAGCATGCGAGCCACTTGGAGTTTACATTCTTGGAAGGAAATTATGATAGTTTAGTTATTATTTTCAATAAATTGAGATTTTATTCTCATGGGTAGGCTTAGAATTTATTTTAATCTTATGAGTATTTTAAATTATTGTTAAGTATTTTATTTAAATCATGTAATATGAGGGTTGGGCGTGTAATTCAAGGTATTCAAGACAAGGCTCATTCAAGAAAGGCAAGTCATCAAGGCTCATCCAACTAGGTGTGTGAATCTCCATCATTTCATATCAGATTTGCAAAGATACAATGCCATTATTTCATTCAAGTAATCTCATGGTCAAGGCATAGAAAATCAAGAGTTAATTCACTAATTAAAGATTTTCCTTATTGGTATATGCATGTTCAATTGTTGCCTTATTGGAGGGAAACATTTGAATTCGAATCACAACACTTATGGCATGCACAATGTGAGCACTCAATTTTGTCCGGCCCAAAAATACTTCAAAACTATTTTTTCATAAATAATGTTTTGGGACGCGTATCACATCAAATCAAATAAATTTTATATGAATTTGATTAGGTTGCATGAATTGTTTTAAATAAAAAAATTAAATCTCTAAATGATTCCATTTTTTTACTCAGAGTTAACCAAGGGTTTAACTTAGGGATTGCAATCTCGCAATTTGCAAATCAAGTAAATTCGATATGAAATTGATTGAGATTGCACTTTTTAAATAACAAAAAATAAAAATGTTTTTTAATTAATTAGTTTAAATGATCTATACGACCCAGTGCATCAAAAAAAATCTCGGTTCGAATTTTCAAAAGAATTTAAGTGAATATTTAATGATTTTATTCCAATTTTGTCCCAAAGTTTGGTTTTGAAGCAAAATAAAAGAAGGTGATGGAGAGGAATACTCAATGGATAACCAATAATCCCCTAAGGGCAGCCACGCTCGTTTTTTTTTCTCATAAGGAAATTTGAATGGAAAAAAGTTTTAAAGTGACTTAATGAGCTTCATAGAATCTATTAAAAAATTGTGATTATGACGATTATCCTCGTTATTGTCGTTTATGATACTCAACACCAAAAACAAAAAAGTGAAACAAACTTTGAATCTTTAAGATTTAGATTTGGATAATATGTGTTATAGTGATATAAGATCAATTTTTTACTCCGCATTAATTTGCAACATCATATTTATTCTAATTATTATAGGCTTAATAACCTTGGCTTCCAAATTTGCACAAATTTGAAATTGGCTAGTGATAGAGAATATTAAATTAGATTAATGGAACGAGACAACTAACATTAAAGAGGTGGTAAATCAAATTTGGAATAAAAACTTTCACCCCATAAATATCTCCAATGACTTAACGGAAGGATTTTCTCATAAGGTGCGCATATCAATTTCTAAACTTGTAACAACAATATTTATCTTAATGGGCTGTTTTAACATATTGACTAGTAAGGCTGAAATCTTGGGCATTTTTTGTCGTGCAACATATTACAAGGTACTAAAATCACGTGGTTTCGAATATAAGGAAATCAAGTCTCACCCTTAACTTTCTCCCATGATTTAATGGAGTGATTCTGCTCCTATGCTACACATGTCACACTCTGTTATTATAGATAGGAACCACACACACAGACGAATGAGGGGGCAATAGGCACAGAGACGAAAAAGCAGTCCAAACATAGAAAAAGAACCAAAATCTTCAGAAAAGCAACTAAAAACTCAAAACAAATATCCAGAAGACCCTACCCAATTTCATAATGGCAAACACGTAATATTCCAAAAAAACCCATAAAAAATCAAATGAACCCTTTTTCCGAACACAAAACCAAAAATCCAGAGACCATAAAATCTTCATCTAGTGACAAATGTCAAGCATCTAAAACCATCCATCAACATCCTACAAAAGGTATCCAACTCACTCAAATCAGTCCTAGAAGTAAGAAGGGCAATAAGGTTCATTAGCTTCTATAGAGTATCAAAAGGAGTGGTATCACATAAAGAACTATTGTGTCAATTAGCAGTGTGTCAATCAGGTTGGTCTTTCATACCAAAACAATCTTTTAAGTAGAAATGCACATATACTGAATATTCACAAATATACATATTAGGCATCCAAAAACACATTGTAAGACTATCTGCTTCAACACCCTTTTTTATAAATCAGAACGACTATTCCATATTCATAGTCTTAAATATTCATGAATACTTATTTAGATTAAAATGAAAAAAAAACAGTTCTTAAGCCCCATAAAGTAATAGAATCAAAAGAATTATCAAATGAGCTCTAAAACAAAATCCCTATAAATCTAATTGTACAACATCAAACCAAAAAAATATTAATGTGTACCTAAGTATATCCTCACGAGATGCTCCTCGACCGTTAACACTGGATCCTCCGGCGACTCCATTGTCGTGTTGTGCAAGGAGGCAACTCCTCCAACTATTGAAACTCGTCCTGACACAAGCCACCCTCTCATGGGTCGGGCTGTATCGAGTTTGTGGCTTCAAAGCCAACCTTACGAGTCCCTCCAACCATTCGTGCCACCTAGGTGGCTCCATTGCCTTAGCCATGGATGATTGTCGCTTGTCGCTGCTCTTTTTGGTGCCACTGTGTCAAGCTTAGGGGTTTCACCAAGTTCCATTTTCCTTTGTTTTCATTCTCTATTCGGTTGAGAAGGATAACATCTAGTTACCCTCTTTTGTTTTCCTTTTAAATCATTTCATTCCCTTTGTTTTTTTTCAAAGCCAAATAGTGGCCCATTCTGAGGCTCGTAGCCTTTAATCCCTTAGTGACTAGGATTTGTCTTCTTACTAAGTGGTACATTAGTCTAGTTTTTTTTTGTGGATCAACTAAAAATGACTTTTTATGACAATGTAATTAAGTCTTATTCTTTTAAATATGTTTTTTAAAATAGAGGTAGAAATATTAGTAATCAAAAACATTTTAAATGGGAATTCGATAACGAGGTTATGTCTCACGCCGCATCATCCTTTCCTTTCGAGTCAAAAAGTGGTTGCAGTCATTATTACTACCTCTATTATTTATCGAAACGGAAAAGGAGTAAGCGACCAATGTCAACTCTTTGTCTATTAATTATGCCTAAACTAAATAATTTCTAAGGTTAAAACCAAACCAAATCAATCCAACTAATCCGTTCTTAAAATACTAGAATGATATAAACGTTTTAAAAATAAAAATGTTTCAAGGAGATTCGATACCAAGGTTATGACTCGTGTTACATCTTTCTTTCCATTCGAGTCGAGAAGCGGTTGCGGTCATTAGTATTGTCTCTGTTATTTATCGAAATAGGAAGAAGGTAAATGACCAATGTCCACTCTTCGTCTATTAATCTTCCTTCTATCAACTTTAAATAATTTCTAAAATTTTAACTAAAACCAACCAACAAACAATTCTCTACTAGAACTATGTAGTCTTGATTTCCCTATTGCACCTAGGGGTACGTAGAAGCAAGATCAACTCACAAAAATAAAAAATTAAATTTTTGTTTTAAGTAATTTAATTTTAATAAATTAAGGGTATTTAATTCATGCAATTAGTTAGGGTACCACTTTATTACGAGCGAATGGGGTGTTAATATCTTCCCAATTCGTAATTGACTCCTGAACCTCGATATCAAGGTCCAAGGCTCAATGTGATTGGACCAAAATATTTTTCTACATTTTTGACACAGAAAAATGTAGTGGCGACTCTAATAAAGTGGCGCAGCCGAAAATCGGGGTGCGACACACAATCAACATTGTGATGAAAAGTGGACTTTCTAAAAATCTATTTTTACCAATCAAGAAAGTCATTAAAGCTTATCATGTTGTTTCTGAATTATTCATTAGGGGTACAACCCATGATGAATATGTGGAGAGTTGGTTCCAACAATTCAAAAAGGTGGTCTTTGATCCAGGCGGTAATGGTGCCTCAAATTTGATGACAAAATCTTCTCAAGAAGGAGGGTATCTTGATACGAACCTCCAGGGGATGGTTTGCTTTGTTTGCCGATCATTCTTGCTTGAAACTAAATTTGACTCGCGGAATAACACTTTTATATGAATGTCCACATTTTTTGTATGATTATAAGTCAAATGCGTATGGAATTAGTGTTTGGATTGAATTAGTGTTTAGTTTTTGTTTATGAAGTTTTATGTGTTTGTGTTGGATAAAAGAAAATGGAAAAGAATGAAGGTGGAAGGCCCCATAAGCAAAGTAGCTTGATAAGCCAATGAGGTTCGCCACAGGGAAGGATCCTTGATAAGAACAATGTTGAGGTGCCACACCAATAATGGTGATAAGCCTATGAACACCACAAGGAAGGATCCTTGATAAGTTCTGAGTTAGGAGCAAAGCTCAACTAGAAATGAATTAATCCAAACAAAATTCAACTTGTTCATTTACAATTATTTCCCCAACCTCACTTAACCATTGAAGACGATAAGCAGTGGGATGTGGTCTAGTCACAAGATTTAGCTTTGAGACTAATCTTGGACTAACCATGTTGGCACAACTGCCATAATCAATTATAAATAAGCATACCCTACCTTGCAGCAAACATCTAGAATGAAAGATGTTCTCCCTTTGGTGGACTTATCTTCCATAACTTGATTTTCCGAAAGTTTCCTCACCAAGAAAGATTTACCATGTGACATGACTCAGAACTTTCAAGCAAGAAGTGGTCTGATACCACTTGATGCGAACCTCCAGGGGATGGTTTGCTTTGTTTGTCGATCGTTCTTGCTTGAAACTAAATTTGACTCACGGAATAACACCTTTATATGAATGTCCACGTTTTTCGTATGATTATAAGTCAAATGCGTATGGAATTAGTGTTTGGACTGAATTAGTGTTTATTTTTTGTTTATGAAGTTTTATGTGTTTGTGTTGGATAAAAGAAAATGGAAAAGAATGAAGGTGGAAGGCCCCATAAGCAAAGTAGCTTGATAAGCCAATGAGGTTCGCCACAGGGAAGGATCCTTGATAAGAACAATGTTGAGGCGCCACACCAATGGTGATAAGCCTATGAACACCACAAGGATGGATCCTTGATAAGTTCTGAGTTAGGAGCAAAGCTCAACTAGAAATGAATTAATCCAAACAAAATTCAACTTGTTCATTGAAAATTATTTCCCCAACCTCACTTAACCATTGAAGACGATAAGCACTGGGATGTGGTCTAGTCACAAGATTTAGCTTTGAGACTAATCTTGGACTAACCATGTTGGCACAACTGCCATAATCAATTATAAATAAGCATACCCTACCTTGCAACAAACATCTAGAATGAAAGATGTTCTCCCTTTGGTGGACTTATCTTCCATAACTTGATTTTCCGAAAGTTTCCTCACCAAGAAAGATTTACCATGTGACATGACTCAGAACTTTCAAGCAAGAAGTGGTCTGATACCACTTGATGCGAACCTCCAGGGGATGGTTTGCTTTGTTTGTCGATCGTTCTTGCTTGAAACTAAATTTGACTCACGGAATAACACTTTTATATGAATGTCCACATTTTTTGTATGATTATAAGTCAAATGCGTATGGAATTAGTGTTTGGATTGAATTGTTGTTTATTTTTGGTTTATGAATTTTTATGTCTTTGTGTTGGATAAAATAAAATGGAAAAGAATGAAGGGGGAAGGAGCCACAAGCAATGTAGCTTGATAAGCCAATGAGGTTCGCCACAAGGAAGGATCCTTGATAAGAACAATGTTAAGGTGTCACGCCAATGGTGATAAGCCTATGAACGCCACAAGCATGGATCCTTGATAAGTTCTGAGTTAGGAGCAAAGCTCAACTAAAAAGGAATTAATCTAAACAAAAATCAACTTGTTATTTCATGAGAAATGACTTATTACATATAGTTTTGTGGTTGCCTATATGGTTCCACGAAAATTGTACAAAATAAACACAATTTAATGGCCTAATTAAGACAATAAAAACCAACTAATGGTTGATTGAAATCAAACCCCAACCCCACACGAAATTCCCTTACAAAGTGTTATTATTTTGAATTCAAAAACTACCTATAGAATGAAACAAATAAAATATTCTTAACTACAATCATAACTCTTGGATTTGAACTTGAATGGTTTGATGATGAGTCATGCAGCCAAGGATGTCAAAGTTTAATGTATTTCCTAAACAAGGAAACAAAACTAAACTCTTAACTTTATGGTAGTCATGTAAGGAAATTTTTTAACACAACCACAACTCCTTTGGCATATAAGGTAACTTTGGCATATAAGTGTTGTGATTCAAATTCAAATGTTTCCCTCCAATAAGGCAACAATTGAACACGCATATACCAATAAGGAAAATCTTTAATTGGTGAATTAACTCTTGATTTTCTATGCCTTGGTCGTGGGATTACTTGAATGAAATGATGGCATTGTATCTTTGCAAATCTGATTTGAAATGATGGAGATTCACACACCTAATTGGATGAGCCTTGATGACTTGTCTTTCTTGAATGAGCCTTGTCTTGAATACCTTGAATTACATGCCCAACCCTCATATTACATGATTTAAATAAAATACTTAACAATAATTTAAAATACTCCTAAGATTAAAATAAATTCTAAGACTACCCATGAGAATAAATTCTCAATTTATTGAAAATAATAACTAAACTATCATAATTTCCTTCCAAGAATATAAACTCCAAGTGACTCGCCTACTTGTAAGATTGTCCTCCACAAACCAAATGTTGCTCCCTTTAGTTTACATCAATTTTGGTTTTGGGTGTGTTGGCTAAGTTTTGGTTCAGTGATATGTTTGTTGACGAAGTGTTTGGGTCACAGTTGGGGTGATTAGTGGGGGTTTGATTACGCGTTAGGTGTCTTGGGCTTGTAGGGCCACGACTTAAGGTTAAGATTGTAGGTCTTGGCTTGGTGTTGTGTAAAAGGCTCAGCTAGACTATGTACGTTTGCTCTAGGTTTGTGTATGGGGTGGCCATGCCACGGTTTGGGGTTTTGGTGTATGGTTGGCCACGGTTTAGTGTGTAGGTTAGGTGTTGGCTATGGTGGATTGTTTTTGGCTAAGTGTTCGATTGGGTTTGTTGTGTGTGTGGATGAGGCACAAGAGAAATGGAAAAGGAATGAGGTGAGGGGCGCCACAAGCAAGGGTTGTTTGATAAGGCAAGGGTGGTTCGACACAAGCAAGGATGTTTGATAAGAACAAGGTGACAACTTCCAAGATAGTTTTAGGAGTAAACTCAACTAAAAACAATCAATTTTCTTAATAAAATCAAACTTGTTTTATTCATGAATACTTGAACCTTGATTTCTGGTCAGGTTTGAGACAACTTAAATTTGATCAGAGTTTCACCGAGCCAACTTTGAGTTCGAGTGATTCCCAATCCAAGTTGGCCGAGATATTCTCCAAGTTGACCGAGCCAATATGTGAACCTTGATTTCTGACCAGGTTGGTGCTCAGGTGCCCAACCCCTAGCCAGGCTGGTGCACACGCCCAACATGCCCTATCACATGCCTAGCGTTCTGGCTTGGCCAAGTTGGTCACTAATGGACCATTTTGCATGCCTAGGTCATTTTAATTGGCCACTAATGGACCATTTTACAAGAGATTAAATAATTAATCCCTCAAACCCCATTACATGGATTTATTTGAAAATTAAAAAATTAAAATTAAAATAAACTTAAACTACCCTTGAGAAATAAATCTCATTTATTTTGAAGATAAAATAATTAAACCTAAGGACATAAATTCCCTTCATGAACATGGTCTATCGGGTCAATGATGTCCTTAGTGAGCTTGAGTTGCCTTGATTTGGCTCTGGCCCTAATCATAGGGCCTCCTTGTCCTGGCTTGACCCGTGAATCTGAGGTTGCCCATGGCTGGTTTACATCACTAAGTGTAAGTACTATAGAAGTTAATTTATATGCATTTGTAAGTGGTTCTTGCATGTGCTTAATGATTGTTTTAAGTTTGAACATCTTATTGCATGATTCTTGAATAAAATGCTTAGTCACATACTTGCATATTCTGAACTTGTATAACCCAACAATTGATACATTTTCTAGACAAAAACTTGTATCAACTTATCATCTCATGCATGTTACTTTGCTGGTAACTAGACATATAGCTAATTCTGTAATTTTATAACTCTCAAATTTGTTGGCATAGACTACTAGACATAGATGTATGCTTAATGGTGCATATAACTTAATCTTATTAAGCTAGACTACTAGACATAGAGATAATTTAATAGGGTATTAGTATGGACCGAGATATTGGCGGCTAATACAATTGAGGTGTTACATTTAACTCAATTTTGCATGCATAGACTACTACATATAGATGTATGTTATGCGAGTTATAAATCTTAATCTTATGAGTAGAGTTGCTAGACAAGAGTTTTGTTGCATAAATTGCTAAATTGGCTAAGACATTAATTTTTAGTAATCTTGAGGTCATTTTTATGAAATAATAAATTATTAAGTGAATTTATGTTATGAATCATGCGTATATGGATAGTAAGCATGAAGTTCAAGCACAACTCATTTTATCATCATATTATAATCTTGATTATATTGTGTCACTAGACAAACAAACCCTTTGAACAATTACTTAAATTAATAATAGTTAATTGAAAGACTATAATATAACAAATCCTTGGGGAATGGAGAACCTATTACTCTAATTTTGTTTGTGATACCGTTCCTTGTTTTTACACAAAATAGTAATATTTAAATTTGATATACATCCTAATTAAATATATACCGATTATGCATATAAGTTAAAAAAAATTCCGAGAACATACTCAATTGCCACTAAGAAAAAAACAGTTGCATGCTATAACCATAAACCGAATTTTCGATGAATATTTTACATTCTGGACTTTTTCTTGGTGCTTTTACATATATATTCCTTCCATGATTAATATCAAATGGGTTAGTTGATGGAATGAATTTATAATTATGTTAACCAATTTTCATAAAGATAATGCTCCTACATGAAAAAAAAATATCAAACTATTCAATGTTTAATCATTATCGATGTGGTATGTTGGGTATTATAGTCCTTTTTGATGCATTAATATATAGGGTTCCTATTATCTAAGTTAATTTTAGTATTCACTCATTAAGTTTATATTAACTTTAGAAGTCATATGAGTTGCAAACATTAAATCACTTCTTTTGCAACTTCTTAAATAAATAGTCAATATAATTGTGTTAAATATAAGATTCCCAAATATTAATTAGAAACTATAAAAAGTCCTAATATAAATTCCAGTTGATGGAAATTCTAGAAAATTGTGAGAAATTGTGGCTACAATTGCACTCACCATAAAATAAAATTGCGAGAACTCTCAAAATCATAACCTTGGGACCACAATTGCAATTGAGTAATGCAATTTGAAACCCTAATAACAGTGTAGGGTATTACTTACTATCGAGGAATTCATGGATTCAAATTGAAGTTATACAATTATAATATGTCCTGAGTTGATATCAATGGCTATAATTAAATATATCCATATTGTTGGTAACACCTAGGTGAATATGACTATTGAACCTTGATATGTTGTCAATTGAATATGAGGACATGATCATTTAACATTTGTAGATAATTTATTGAATATATTAAATGATGACTTTTTTAAAGTCACGTATTTCTTAACTTTTGAAGACTATGAAGTTTAACATAAAAAGTTGAAAATAATATTTTGAAGGTGTCTTGAAAATATAGAAACATTATTTTTTTGAAGAAATCTTCTTTTCATTCACTATATAAAGAGAACTTGTGCCTATAGAAGGAAACTGAGTTTATACTACTCTAATGTGAGACTATATTCCTACTGAGAGACTTTGTATTTCATTTTTCTTAGGTGAGATTGAATATTATTCTCTTGACAAATATTGTAATCCTTATATAATGGAAACATTTCTCACTAGGTATCATGGTTATTTACTTATCAATTTAATTAAATTTTTCCATGTTATAAATTCTTTTAGCCATTCTTCTATTTTTTTCCTGTTATACTTATCTCATTGTCCCTTTAACAATTGTCTATTTTGCATTAAAACCATTACATTGACATATCATAATAACAGGGAGGAAGTGACACATTAAGACTAGGACACACCATTACATAGTATTACAATATTCCTTGTGATGGTTACAATTGGCACATCCCTATTTCTCTTTATTTTACCCCTCGAAACTTATTGCAAGAAAATTAGTTAATTTAACCTCCAACTAAGCAGAAAAGAAGATAAAAGGAAAATTAAGATTCAGGGCTAACATATTGGAAAAGGATCATTATAACATACCCTTCAAATTTTACAACAAAAACTAAACTTTTGCTTTTACATAAAATGGGAGTTATAGGTATTGTTGTTATTTTGTTCTGAAATCTTGTTTTGGAGCTCAGATAAGAGGGCCTTATTCTCTTTGTGCAGAAGCATGGCCTGTGTCCTCAATTTTTTATTCTCCTCTATGATGTTTTGGTTCTCCATGTACAATTTCAAGTTTTTCCTCTCAATTTCTGCTTTCACCACTATCATCCTTTTCCTTTGTTTTGCTTCTTTCAATTGTGCTCTCCTTCTATATAACATTGTAAAACCATAAGCCAATGTCATACACACAAAACATGTATAATACAAGAACAATGATTTAAATTGTCTACCACACAACGTGATGTGGTCGTAATATTGCAGTTACGGTGACCATCATAACTGCATCACTCAACAATTATGATGTGATACAGAATCACAATGATGCAGTCATATGAAGCTGCAATGCAACAACATTGGACTGTACTTGGGCTGCATCAAACTGTATCAAACAACTTCAAATCCAAATTCAAAATATTTATTTAATCACAAAATAATTCACAATATAACGACTACAATCATCTAACCAGAATCATGACTGCAATCATGACCGAAACTGCAATGTAAGAAATAGCAAAAGGATATGGTAAAAACTTAGAAACTAGAAAAGTACCTGTTGAGCATGTTCAACCTAAGGTTCTTGTGGTGTCTCTTTGATGGACTTGGAAGGGGAAGTGCAAAAACAAGTGAACCATAAGGGTTCTGTTTCGAAGAGAAAGGGCACATTCTGTTTGTTTCCCTTCAAGAAAACAAGGTCTATTAAAGAAAGGTTATAGAAGAAGCTTGAGATATATGATTTCTCTTGTAAAACTGAGTAATAAATCAATAAAAATGAGGAGGTAAGAGATTAAAGTGAGGTGCAACAATTATACTGTAAGAGGTTTTTATAGGCAAGAAACATGATAAGAAACTAAGAGGGTGATAGAAAATTGATATATAGCTGTGATTTTGTGTTAATATGGCACAAGAGGGGAAGAGAGAGAAATAGAGATTTTTATGGTAATGATGGCATAAAGACTCATGATTACAAAGGACAGCAATAGATGAGAGAAGGCAGAAGGGTGAAGAAAAAATGCCTCTTTTTTCTTGGCTGTTCTCAAGCACAAAACTTAGATTCTGTTTAAGAGGTACTGGTAGTACTGTTCCCCGATGAGAAAAAAATGAATCATAACTTCGTAGTAAAATGAAAATTTAACCGGTGTAACATCTGCTACATATGATTCTTTTCACATTGAAGAACACCTTCACAAACAAAAACAACAGAATTATGTCTTTTTATATTGCTTTTGTTTAACTATAAAGGCTTTTCTACTATGATTGGAATACATAGAAAGTACATTATCTTTTAAATTGAGTTTGAGGTTGTGATAATATGATTAGTGTGGTTGTGGTTATTGCGACTATTGTGATGCGTATTGTGATCGTTATGGTATAAATTATTTTAGGATTAAGAAAATATTTTTTAATTTAATATGATTTGGTATAATCCAATGCAGTCCAAATACAATATGATAGGGTGTCATCATTGTGATTTAGGGTCACACTGTAACTATAGCTATTACCACAATCCCAATATGACTGTATCACATGATGTTATCCACAATTTCAATCATTAGTATCTACTACTCACTGAATAAGAAATAAGGATTATCTCTAATATTGGAGAAACAACAGCTATAAAATACCAAACAAAAGTAAATGTTATGATACTTTTATTTTATTTATTTATATCATTGAAAATAAAAGGAGAGACAATAACTTATTTCTTGAGTACTAGAAAGAAGGTTGGTTCCTCAATAAGTTGAGTTACACTACTTTTTTTTTTAACTTATAAGTTTCTCATTTAGTTTAAGTCCTCACACTCTTGTCATGGGATCTTCAAGGCAGAAACATAGTCATAAAGGTGATGTGGGTTGTAATCAAATTAGCTGTGCTAATTATGGTATAGAAGGCAATTTTGACATACCATTCAATGTGGGAACCATATGCATTTACTCCAGGTTCATTTAAAATGAGCCACACTATATGGTTACTTGTACTTTCTATACTTTATTGTTAGGCCAGGGCCTGTCCACTTTCTTCACGGTAGTCTCAGGTAGCAGAACGTGACACAAATAGAAATGCTTACTGTGCCATGTTTTCTTGATAACAAATATCTTACAATGTGGATAGACCAAAGTTCGATATCTAGACTAAATACTTGTCAGAAGAGATAATCACATACTCTAAAGATTGGAGGGAATATCTTTAGTTAAGGCAAGAAAAATATAAATCTTTAAAGATTGGAGATAAGAAATGTTCATTTTAATTTCTTTCAGATGACAATTAAAATGAGTACTAATTAACTCAAGGTGAGAAAGAGTAAATGGGAACTGCTGCAAAAAGGAAATTATGCATGTAGATAAATAATAGAGTTGATGAAATCTACTCACATAAAGTGACTAGCGTTGTTGAATAAAGTTTCCATTTGTTGGACAACGGAGATCACCCATTCTAAATGATATTTTATTTTCTATTCCAAGTCGATCATATATTAAGAAGTGGATAAAATAAATATTTAAAATAAAAAATAATAAAATAAAATATTTTAATCAACATGAAACATGGAATAAAACACAATGTAAAACACGTGAACTCCATCCCTTGTTGAAAGCATCAAGGCAAGGATACCTGATTCTACTCTATATGCATTAATTAATGTAAGGAAGTTTATCGTGAAACCAAGGGTTACTTACCCATAATTGTTTGACATGTCAATTAAAGATATCACATCATTGTTGAGTTACTTATTTATTAATTATTATTGTTATGTGACCTCTTCTTAGTTATTGTAATTTTGATTAAATAATGGTCATTAATGCTTTGTCTTTCAACTCTTTAATAGAAAACTTAATATGAGAACTAATTCTTAGTTATTGTTGACCATTTTACCAAGACATTATAAATGGATGAATAAGGCAAAAATATACTAAAGGTAATTACACTAAAGGTAATATTTATTTATCATTAAATTAAAGATTAATATACAATAAGTTTATCATTAATCATTTATTTGTATTATTTTGTTTTGAAGAATCAATGATATTAAAAATAGATGATAAATAATGGAATGATAATATATAAAATTCTTAAACTAATGAAACACAATTTTTTTCTCAAATATAATATAGGAAAAGGCAAAGAACCCACGTAAGGATTGCCAATAATATTAGTTTAGAGGAATTCAAAAGGTTCTATTAAAGTGTGACGGGTAAAGATTAATTTAGAGATATTTTTATTTAGTTTTTGTATCTGTTTATACTTTTAATATGGAATAAAGGGGAATTACATCTCAACAAAATGATATGACGATCTCGTTTGACATGTCAAATATTTAATTTATTAATGAATTTTCACTTAAAGGAAAATTTTATATACTATTATTGTATTATCCATTAATTATATCTAATTATTGATGATTCGTCTAAAAAAGTAATTAATATAATGAATGTTATATAAATGTTTATATGAGGAGTGGATAAATATTATATGTTTCATATAATATTGGAGACTGGTCTTAATTATACGCACGTAAGAAGATTTGTTTTTTGGTAGCGTATCTTACATTTTGGGTAAGGAATTAATCATTTTCGAAGTGAGTAGTTATTCCTCCTAATAGGCATTATTCTCAGGAATTAAATCCTCGACTTATTGATCATCGTAAGGATTTAAAGAGATCTTATACTACTAGATTAATACTGTATTGGTTAAGATGATTTTATTGAAAAGCAAACCAACATTTCTAGTTTCTAATCTTGTTTTTTATCTGGCACATTATGGAAAGTCTTTACGTGTTAATTTTCTATAATTAAAAGTTCGAGCAATATGAATAATTGAACATCAAAAGTTCAAAACATTGTCATTATGCTTAATCTTTTGCTCTTTTTTCGATTTTATGAATACATAACCCACCGTACTTTATTTTTGGAAAATAATTATCATAAAACACTTTTTACTCTTGTTAACTAGCAAGTTACCCGTGCATTTGCACGGGACGATATTTTTTGCAGCATGATTAAGAACACATATTACATGTACATTTATGATTAAGAATATGTATGTTGCTCGTGCATTCGCATGGTTAAAACCATATATGTTACCAGTGCATTCATATTGTTAAAAATTATTAATTATATATAAAATCATACGGTCAAACCATACGGTTTAACTGTTTAAATCGGATAAACTTAATATGGGTCATCTACTGGTTTAACATCTTGCTCGACTTTCTCAACATTGTTTTTTACACATACATAATATGATATAGTTAGTAGTATCCTATTAATCAAAAAAATCATCAATAAATTTATAATTTCATTATTATTTGATTCTAAAATAAGATTAGTATAAAAATAAATATTATTTAACTCTAAAATAGGTACGAACAATATGTTATGGTTCATATTATTATTATTATTTTAATATTGCTATAGTAACATTATATTTTAATATTGTATAGGTAATCATATTCCTTTTATTTTTTAAATAAATCACATGTCATGAGGGCTTGAGAGATTGACACATATCATGAGGGCTTGAGAGATTGACACATGTCATTGAGAGATTGACACATGTCATGAGGGACCTTTAGTTTTGATGAGAGGTTGACACATGTCATGAGAGCTTGAGAGATTGACACATGTCATGAGAGAGTTTTTTTTTATTATATAGGTAATAGATGTGTACAAATTCATAATTGATAACATGAATGATAAAAAGACCAATACATCAGGGTGTGACCAATTTATAATATATATATATATAGATAGAATGAAGTATCTCTTGGTATAAGGAGATAAGTTATCTCTTCCTACCAATGAAATCATGACATGTGTCATGTTTCATCATTTTCTATAAAAATATTTTAAAAAAAAAAACAAAATAGCACACATGTCACATTTTTACTGGCTAGAGGAGATACGTTATCTCCTGATATGAGGAGATACATTATTCACATATATATATATATATATATATATACTTTTAATATAGGATTTTTCTATTTTTACCCAATTTTAACTTAATTATACATTAATAAAATAAAGGTGTGTACATCAAGCTTCAATACGTGGTTCAACATGCTTTAAATGAACCTTAACTAAATTACATGGTTAAGGAAAGTAAAAATTGTGAAGAATATCTTATTCCTGATTTTGATATAGTTTTGATGAAGGTACTATGATCACTAAAAAGAAGAAAAAGGAAAAAGACCTTAAAGACATAAAAGACAAAACTTCAAAGAGTCTAGATTTATAAGTCTTCTAAGATAAGTACTTTTATTCCTTAAACCTTTTTATATACTTAATCGCAATGCTCAAAGTGAAAGCCTTTTTGAAATCGAATGAAAACTTAGAGCAAAAATAAATTCATTTTCAATATGCTAAGTAACATGTTACTTAACCTGAGTAATATGTTACTGGACCTGAACAAATTACTTGGACTGTGTGACAGTAAGTAACAGGTTGTTGGGACTGCATAACAAGTTACTTAAACTGAGTAATGAATTACCACGTAAAAACAACACAGAGTAACCGATTACTCTAAGGAGTAATCAATACTCAATTGGACATAATATTTGGGTAATCAGTTATTGTCTAATGTAATTGGTTACAAAGAGCTATTACACTAGGTTTTCAAATCCAAACTAAACAGCTTTCATCCAAAATGAATGTGTTTGATTCCCACGTCTAGTACCTTTATAATGGAGTATAATGATTGGTTAGAAGTCTATTTAAAGGTGTCAGAATAACCTAATTCTTACAATAATTGAACACAACTTTCATGCAATATTTGTAAACACAATTTTCGTACTTTGTTCTTGCAACTTGTGTTTTTAACTTTCAAATTTTTTTGAACTTGCAACCAAGTGTTTTTGTGAGTTTTCATATATAAAAACACTAAGAGCAATATGCATTATCTATATAGAAATATCCTAAGGATTTCAATTAATATTATTGTCATATATTGTAAAGGAAATTCTTGCCCTAGTCAAAAAGTTTCATTCATCTTGTATTTACTTTTCACCATAGGGTGGTGGAAAGGAGAAGAGTGTGCTTAGAAGTGGTTGTCTTCTAAGTTTGTGAGATATTGGTGAGTATGTAATGTAATGGTAATCTCGGGGAGAGATTTATAACTACAAATCTGAATATCAATAGAAAAATCTCTTGTGCTGCAAGAGTATTGTACGTAGCTTTTAGTGGACAAGAAAGTGAACCAATATAAAATTATACATGTATCTCTTCTCTTCTCCCTACTCTCTTTACTTTTTCTTGCTAAATTTCTGTAGAATTTTCCGCTGCTATAAACTCTAATATTTTTACTGTAGAAAATTTTAATCTTGCCTAAAAAACTAATTTACCTCCCCCTATAGTTGCCATATTAAACTTATATAAATTGAAAGAACGTTAACTAAATTACATGATTAACTAATCTAAAAATATGGTGTAATGTTTAAGAAAATTGAAACTCTTTATTGGTTTATCTAAGGTTGGACTAGTTTGAATTCAATTCCTCTTAGATTTGAGAGTGGATGCTCTCTAGTACCGAGAGTTCAGTATTGTTGGACAAAAATGATGACATGTGTCATACAAAAATATCTAAGAGTCCTAAAACTTGTTCATTGAAAAATCATTGATCTCTAATTCATTCCTAAGCATTTCATCTATGGTTTTTCTATGTATCCCTCTATCTCTAGCAATTGGACTAGCCAATATTTATTTTATTCTCCTTTTCATGGTTTCTAACGGTCTCCCCCACACATGCCTAAACAACTTAGGGTGTGACTCTGCCATTTTTTTGTAATAGGAGCTACTCTAATTTTCTACATAATTCATTCATTCAAAATCATATCTTATCTAGCGTGTACGCTAATCCAATATAATATTATCATCTTTGCTACATTGAGTTTATTCTCTTGTTGACATTTTGCAGCTCAACATTCAGTCTCATATAATACTACCATTCTTATAGTTGGGCTGCAAAAAATTTCGTCAAGATTTATTGACATCTTTCTATCACATATAACACTTGATGCACTTTGCCGTTTCTTCCACTCTTCCTACATCTTATGGTTTACATCTCTATCATTTTTTCTGTTGTGTTGTATGTTTACTCAAAATATTTAAATCTTGTTACTTGTGATATAATATGATCTCCAATATTTACCATTATGCTAGGGCTTGTCCGCCTCTTGCTAAACTTACACTCCATATACTTCATCTTACTTTCACTTATTCAAAATGCATATGCTTCTAAAGTTTATCTCCACATTTCTAGTTTCCCATTTAATTTTTCTAATAATTTTTTATCTTGGATAATATCATCCACAAAAAAAACATACATTTACGCCAGAATTGATATTTAATAACGCCCAGTCAACATCGCTTACGAATTGAACGCTGTTAAATATAAGGTGGAAGAGAATTAACATTGCTTATTGAAGCAAACACTGTTAAAGATAACACCTTTAACAACACTTATTGTAGCAAGCGCTATTAAATGTCATACTTCATATATGTAACAACACTTATTCAGTAACCACTGTTAAATGTGTTATATTTAACAGCGCTTATTGAAAAAAGCACTATTAAAGGTCATATTTCATATATTTAACAACACTTCTTCAATAAGCGCGATTAAAGGTGTTATCTTTAAGAACGCTTATTGAAGAAAACGTTGTTAAAAGTCTTCATATATTTAACAACACTTCTTCAATAAGCACTATTAAACGCGTATTTTAGTGAGCGAGAATCTTTTCCAATTCAAAAACAAAACCTCACACAATAATACACATATCACTCAATTTATTATTTCTCTTTCTTTTCTTCTTCTCCATAAGTTCCATTTTTTTCTCTTTTGTTTTTAGTTTCTCTCTTCAAGCAAGTTATCGATTTCTGGTTTTTCTCTTCAAGCATAAGGTAAACCGTTATTTTATTTTAGCTCATTTATTTATCTCTTCACTAATAGTGCGATCTTTATTTGTTGTAAAATTATACATCTATGGTGTTCTAGGTTTTCTTTTTCAATTGCTGCTAATTTTGTATTTTTTTCATAACTTTTGTAATTTGTTTAGAGATACAATTTTTTATTTGTATTTACAGATTGCGTTGATCTTTGAGGAACACAAGAATACTTTGTAAGGACATGCACATTGGAGGAGAAAGAATGAACAATTTACGTGAGATATCATTACTCATATGTTATTTTATAAATTGAATCTGTTAAGATTGAATGAAGTTGAAGTTGTTGGTGATTTAACAAATCTATTGTAAATGTGGTGAAGTTGGACATGCTTGTCATGTGTTTGATAAAATGTCTGAGAGGGATATTGTCCTATTTAGAAAGTAGACATTTAACAGCGCTAGCTTCAGTGGACACTGTTGAATATCTACTTTCTACAGCGCTACAAAAAATGTTGTTGAATATAACCTTATGTACTACTACACTCACATAGAAAGTGCTGTTAAATAACAATTTTAAGCACTATTGTTTTGCTATTCTAGCATAGTGATTGTGACACTAGTTATTGTATTTGATGAATATGTATATACAAGACCAATGTAAAAAGGTAGGGCTCAAAGTTTACCCTTAGTGTTGTCCTATATTGAAAGAGAAATCTTATGGGACTTCGTCTTATATTTTCACACTAATGTTGACTCCATCATAAACATCCTTCATTGCTCGAATATAGGCAATATGAAATCCTTTATTCTCTAGAGCTTTCCCCAACACCTCTCTAGGCACCTTATCAATGTCTACTTCAAATTAGTGAAAATCATTTGTAAGTCCTTTTTTCCTTTGATATCATTCTTTTAATCATTGTAAAATGTATATAGCCTCCATGGTCGGTCTCCCCTGTTTATAACGAAATTTACTTTCCTTAATTTGCATCTCTAATCTTGAACTCCGCTCAATTATACTCTCTCATACCTTCATAGTGTGGATCATGAGCTTAATATAATTCCTCTACAGTTTACACAATTTTGTATTATTTTTTCTTATAAATAAATATTAAAGTGTTTCTCTTCTACTCGTTTGCCATCTTGTTAGACTTCATAATCTTATTAAATGACTTTATGAGTCAATTAATGCCACATTCTCCTAGAACCTTGTAGGTCTTAATAAGTATATTATTCCGTTCAACCACTTTATCATTCTCCATCCTTTTAAAGGTTATTTTACTTCCATTTCCAAATTGTACAATAAAATGTATAATTTTGATTCTCTTCTTTAATGTTTATCCTATCATAATGTAAAAAAATAATGAATGTCATTGAAAAGCTTGCGAAAGTAGTTCTTAAAATTTTTCTTCATATCATTTTCCTTCAGCAAGACTTTTCATCTCCATCTTTAATGCATTTCACTTAGTCCAATCTCTTATCTTTGTTTTTCTATCCTTTGAAAGCCTATTGAAGCTTCTTTCCCCTCTTATGCTACCTAGCAATTTATATAACTCATCAACATTCTACCTCTCATTTCTTTATAACATTCTTCATTCATTTTAACTTTGTTTTGGACGCTTTTCTCCGGCTATTGTAATTATTTAGTTGCACCAGTGTAAGTCCAACTTGAAAATAAGAGTCACATGAAGTTGCACGTGAAAGTCACATGTGGATAAGAAGCCACTGGGAAAATGAGTGGAGTGTTGAAGAGGTTATAGGGGTAATGAAGATGAAGGAGGTGTAGTCAATGTGGTTAGGTCCCTTCTTTTGTCCCTTTTCTTTATGCAATTGAGTACCCAAGCCATGCTTATTTATTTGGAAAATGAAACCCATTTTGTTTTCATCTTCTTCCATATCATCATGATGCTCCCACTCTCACATTCATTGGATGGTTTTTGTTTATATCATGATGTTATATAGTGGGTTCTAGTATTATTGTCCAATTTCGTCCGTGCCACTTCACAGTTCACATGTTACCTAAACTTGTTAATGCCACAAAAACTACCTTACCTCACAATAAATTCGTGACTTAAAGGAAATACTTTTTATTATAGCTTATGAAATCATGATAGTTGTTAATTTGCTTATAACTGAAATGATGAATTCATTGTGTTATATATACGACTAAAATATTTCCTTCATATATTAAAGTTGAAAAGGAAAATTGCAAATTATATCTAGAGTAAATTACACTGACACCCCTTGAGTTTTAGTAAAATTACACAAACCACCCATCACTTTTCTATACCTACACAAATCTCCCATATTTTTAAACTTTCATTACATTGACCACCCCTGCATAAGAAATAAGTGTAATCTTTTAAACAAAAAATGTGATAAATGCAATTAAGTTAAACAAAACATGATATATTGTGGAGACACGTCCAAATAATATATAAGTCAATATTTCTTTATTATTTTTGGATTGTTACACTATATTATAATAGCTATTTAAACAATATTTCTAATTGTTGATGCATTTTGTAACAAAAAATAATAAAGATACATTGACTTGTATATTATTTAGACTTGTCTACACAATATATCATGTTTTGTTTAACTTAATTGCATTTATCACATTTTTTGTTTGAAAGATTACACTTATTTCTTATACAGGGGTGATCAATGTAATGAAAGTTAAAAAATAGGGGAGGTTTGTGTAGGTATAGAAAAGTGAGGGGTGGTTTGTGTAATTTCACTAAAACTCAGGGTGTGTCAGTGTAATTTACTCTTATATCTAATGTGGAGATGTACTATATAGGAAAGCGAAGTATCATAAGAGCAAACCGTGTAGGGTTATTTTGGTCTTAATAAAGGGAGTCCTTTCCATTTAGTAGCCAGCTAGAAAGGAAAAGCATACAGAGGAGAAAAATTAATTTACATAGGGCTTCATATTGTGATGGTGATTTGAATCTTTTTGTTGCATGCTAGCGTATATTATGTGAATACTTGTAAAGTTGTATGTGTATGTGATTTTTACCTAAGAATGATTTTAGGGATGGGTTCTTATTGAACCCCTCATCATGCCCTTTTGAACAATGAATGTTGTGCCATTTGATGAGCACAAGGACCGTAAGCTTTCACTCATTTCTTGTATTACTACCACCAAAATACTTGCACTATGGGAGAAGATGTTCGTAGTCAACTATGATATCAAAATCCTTCCCTATTTTCAAAATGATTTTATTGCTTGTTTTGGCGTATAATTAATGAATACATATGCTTTTTGTATCCCATTCTCAGTCTTACTCACTTAAATTTAGACAAATATATATTAATGTATTATTTTTTAAAATAAAATTAAAATGAAGTGTTATTTTTTAGATTGTAATTCTATGTACTGTCAGTGTAAAAATTTATATACAGTCAGTATATCGTCCATCATTCATTTGTATTACTTTTATTTAAAAGTCAATAATAATAAAAATGAATGATGAATAATGCGCGATAGTGTAAAAAACTTTTATATTATCGGTAGATATATTTTTTCTCTATTTTTTATTTGTTGACAAACTCTTATTCATTCAGGATAGAGAATATGAGATTGAAGATCTTCATACATCTTATATCTTTTAATTGAAGTAAGAGAAATCTATTGGGTGCATACATGTGCACATTACATGTGGACATTTAAGAATTTCTTTATTATAATTGATTCTGCATAATTGACACTACAATAATTTATGTTAAAACAATTAATGTGTGTTTGAGAATGGTATTTTAAAAATTTGTTTCACATACTTATTCTTTGGATAAGATTGAGTAAAGTCACTTTTAGTGATAAAATATATGGAGAAAAAACACAACTTAAGCAAGTCTGAATATAAAGTAAATTATATGTATGTAAGCTCTTTGTATTTGCTTGCCATGGACTATGAGGTAACTCAAGTGAGAACAATTTTTATATTAAAATCACGAGAACAATAAATCTGAGCTTTCCTTACAATTAATCATGGATGATTAAAATTAAAAGTTAGTTATTGGTCACATACTAGTTATGTGCATATATATTTTAATCTTAATCATTCAAATAAAATCAAATGGTCCATATTAGTTGTTTTCATTTCTCATAGTAGGAGAATGTTCTCACTTGAGTCGCTCCATATACATACACATATATAACTGTAATAGTTACTGTAAAGATTTATATACAGTCAATATATTATCACCAATTTATTTATATTAATTTTCTTGAAGAGTCAATAATCAATAAAAATGAATACCAAATGATTGACTGATACTATATAAAACTCTTCTACTATAAATACATGCATTTTTATCTGTGTTTATTTATACTAGTGTGTTGACATGCACTGTCGTGCCTGTCAAACCGCTTTCCTATCGTTTGTAATGTGTAGTTTGTATTTTATAAATTCAAATATAATTTTTTACGGTTGAATTTATTCAATTGGTCTAATATTCATTTTTTAAATGCACTTTTAAAATAAGAAGATAATAAGGATAAAATAAGAAAATAATATTATATGATTTTTTGGTAGAAATAAAAAGATATTGAGGGCAAAATAGGAAAACACAAATTACACCATAATTGATGGTTATTTTGTGTTTTCCCTTTATTAATAGTATAGATATACACATATGTGGTTTGAGTTCAACATTTTCTATGAAAGATCATATTAGCAATGTGTACCTCAATATTATGACAAAAATATCTTTAATTGCTCAACTAAGAAAGGCACATATCAAAATTCTTTTAGTAAACAACCTTTGTTAAAATTAAAAAATAACAAAATTCTTATGGGTTCTCCCCAAATCTTCTAAACCTATCTCATTCACATTATATCCTCCTAATGCGCTTAGAGACCCTCTAAGCCACCAACTCAATTGAATGTAGAGTAGCTATTGCACAGAGCCACTATCGCCCAGAATCACTCCCGCCCTGAACCGCCACCACACAGAGCCACCATAACCCAGAACCATTGCCGCCATGAACTGTCACCGCATAGAGCCACCATTGCATAGAACCACCGCTGCCTAGAACTGCCGTCGTATAGAGTAGCCACTGCACAGAGTCGCTGCTGCACATAGCTGCTGCCGTATAGAGTATCCTTATTGACTAATCATTTTGTATGCTTGGAAAAATGATTAGTTAGAAGGATTTAAATCGTGTTATCAATGTTTTAAATTATGATGTCGTTATGTTACATTTAATGCAATTGTCGGGAAAATGCAGTCAATGTGGTCGTAATGATGATTGCATTGTGGTTGTGGAAAATGACAAAACCAATGTTATTATCGCAGCAATTTTCGACCTGCATTTTAGGACCATGTTTCTTATTATGGAGTATTAAACTGATATTGCCAGCAACAGTTTTCTACAATTAAGTGAGCATGTTACAAGAGATTAAACTGCCAAATTGCCTCTCTTGTCTTCTGCTCTTGCTTTTCTTGTCCTTTTTAAGTCAATTGCATATAAATGCCTTCATTTTCCTTCTATTAGAACTTCTGTAAACTCTTCTTGCTATTTCTAAATTTCAGAATCTGCTTCTTTCAGAAAATAGTTATTAGATATATGGCTTGCAAGGAGTTGACAGGTGTGTGCAACAAAATATTTCTAAGCAAAAAAAAAAAAAAAACACTACATAACAGCTTCTATAGGTTTTTAGTTTTGTTTTGACATTTAAATTTAAACATAAGCTTCTAATGTTTATTTTGTATTTCCATATTCCATAATCACTTAAAAATAATAGCAGTTTGGCGAACCTCTTTCTGTTCAAACTAGTGAAGAGAATGCAGGAAAAGATTCTGTTCACTTCAAACTCTGATGTGTATGGGTCTAAAGGGGGAGAATTGGCTGAGGGTAGAGGTGTGGTGATGGAGGTAACTTGGTTATTCTGGTCAGGTATGTTTTAGAAAGGAAAAACAGTTTCATCAAAGAGCACATCTCTAGAGAGAAAAACAACATGAGATTTGAGGTCATACAAAACATATCCCTTTGTACGATCCTTGTATCAAAGAAAAACAATTTTTCTAGCTCTTGGATCAAACTTAGTTCTATGTGATGCAATGGTATTTGCATAAACTAAACAACCAAACACCTGAAGGTGAGATATGGAGGGTAAGTCAGAAAATAAGGATTCAAAGGGAGTTTTATTGTTGAGTAAAGGACTTGGTAATCTATTTATGAGATGTTTGGCATGTTGAACATCAAAATTCCATAACCTTTTAGGCAGGTGTGATTGAAATGATAAGGCACGAGCCACATTCAATATATGTTGATGTTTTCTCTCAACAACTTCATTTTGTTGATGAGTCTCAACACAAGTTCTTTGATGTATGTTTCCTTTGGAATTAAGGAAAACATTATTGAAAGCATATTTTGAGGCAACCTGATTAGGGTTGCCTTGCAAGTTTTATTTATTTAATTTAGAGTGATGAGGGATGAACAATTTATTTAATTAGTAACTTTATTTATTTATTCCCATTCGGGTTCCTTTTAAAATCATACCATAAAGGTCGGTCTCATTTCATTAAGTTAACCATACATTTTCTTACGAAAGGTTGATTTCAAAGAATAATAAAATGAACCAAAAAATAAAGTTAGCAATTAACTGTACCACTTCTTTCGAAGGGTTGATATAAAAAATAGAAGAATAAAACAATAAATGAATGTTAGTTGTGGAAAAGTAAATGACATAAAATAAATGTTAGTTGCGGAAAATAAATGACAGAAAGTAAATGTTAGCAGTTAGATTTATTATTCATCACTCTTTTATTGTCGAAGTAACAATTCATTGATTGAATTGCACTTTTTTCATATTATTCCTATGTACAAAGTTACAAACTATGAATATGTTTGAGCTGATGTTTTTAGGAATCTTTAATCAACGAATAAAATTTATAAGTTAATACTTTACTATTTTACACTTACATCTCTTTCAAGATTCAATTGTAGTATGATATAGGGTTATGTCGATCCAAAGGGAATTGCATTAATAAAATAAAATCATATAGGCATATTATAGTAAAAATAATGATTAACAACTTTTTGATGATTTTTGTGTTATGTTGCATAAAAAGTTAACAAAGAAATATAAACTAATATTCACAAATTCTTGAGGAGAAAATTGGTTTGAAATATGACATTTTTTCTAGACTCAAATGATTTTGAAAACATAAATCAAGTTATGTGTTATATTTTGGTTAATTCCAAACACCAAGTCTTAATTCCCATCTAGTGTCCTAGTATGGAAAGATGATTTTCAAACCTTATGTAATACACTAAATAATAATTAACTATCACTCCTCGGAGTAGGTTGTCACACCCTATTTCAGGCTCCGTTAACTTTATTTAGTCTTGAACATATGTTGCTTAAAATAGATGCTTTGATATGACAAGTGAACTAAGGTGTAAGTTATACTTTTTAATTCACTTGTCAATACCTTAAGAAGAAGCATTTTTGGATCTTTAAATCAAGTTTTAGGTGATCAAGCTAAAACCACATTAAGAACTTCTTAGAGAATAAAAAATAACCAAAAGTATTAACTTGAATGTATTAAAATCAAAAGATGATACAATTGATGAAAAGAAATAACATTACACCATAATCAAAACCAATGTGTAGGAGCATATACATCTATCCAAGGATGAGATGCTTTTGGACCCAAATGAGATTTCAAAATTAACTTTTGTATCACATTTTCCAACTCCTTTTTCATCTTGAATTCTAAGAGAAGATTACAAAATTTACCTAATAACTAGCTTGGAACCGTGGCCCCAAAGTTCAAGAATTCTAGAGAGATGTGTTTTGGAGAGAAGAAGTGAAGAATAGAATGTATTTTGAATGGTGGAAGAGGGCCTCTATGTATAGGCAACCAGGTCACCGCCTGGCCCTCTTGGTCCACGCCAGACGCACCGAACCCTTCAGCATTGGCTTGGTCCTTGGCCAAGCAACTTAGTCAACTGCTTGTTATTGACTCACCAAAGCTACTTGTGAGATACATGACCAGGCTATTGTATGCTATTCTGAAAAGTGCTCAGAGGCCTTGTCAAGTGAGGTCATGCATGATGCCATCATTGCTTTGTGGTTAAGTCAAGTTGGCCACTTGCTAGGGCCATCCCGCCATGCTGCTTAGGTGGCACCGCTCAACTTCCTGCTTGAGCAGGTTGTCCTGCTCTGGCCAGGTGTGTGGCTCTAGGTTGGGCAGTTCAGGTGCACGCTGAGCTGCCTGCTTAAGCAGGTTGACTTGTTCCATGCTTGAGTCTGACCGTGCCATGCTTGTGTCTAACAAAGTCAAGTTGGTGCCAGGTCAGCTAGGCGGCCCTGTTTGTGTACGCCAAGCTGCTTAGTGAGCAACTTCATGTTTTTGGTCCATGCTTTGGCCAAGCATTTAGCTTGTCATGTGTGTATCAAAAGTGGCTTATATGGATACCTTCTTTCTTGACTATTTTTCTGAATTTTTCTTCTCTTGATTTTTCCTAAAAATTTCACACAATGATTTGGAAAAGAGGTGGACAAATTATACAATCAAACCATGACAATTTATCCAAAAAGTGTTGAATTAAGTTGGTTTTGCATGAATTGCATAGGATAAGTGCCATGAAAAGTGTATGAAAATTAGGTATTTTTAGCACTTATCAACTCCCCCAACTTAAGACTTAGTTTTCCCTCAAACAAATGGTAAAGCACATCCGAATTAGTTTTGGCTAATTTTCAAGATAGATTGACATGATTTCAAATTTTTCTTAAGCATGCTAAAAATTTTCAATGAGATTTTTCAAGATTTGTGAATTTCACACATAATGCTTCAAACATCAATCTCATGCTTATGTTCATCAAAAAATGTGTAACAAAACCAAAACAAATAATTTTCCAATAAAAAATGTTTGTTGTGTACACACAAGTTCAAAAATAGAACTTTTCAAGGGCTGTAAGAATTTCAATCAATTTTCAACCATTTGCATGTAGTAATTTGAACTTGTTGTCTCACCTATTCTCTTAAAATTGTATTTTCAATCAAGGATCACGAAGGACTTATTTTCGGTTGGAATGAGGCTAGGCTTGAATAAATCATGGTTTTTCTAGATAAGCAAATTTATTTGAAGAGTGCAAAAATTTTCAAAATTTTCTCAATGCGGCACTTCACTCTATTTTTTCCATAATTTATTTTCCAACCTTTTTGATTTTAAACCTTGGCTCTTTTTGGCTTTTTCATTTTATTTTTCAATCTCTTTTTGTTTTTATATTTTTTTGACAACTTTTGTTGTTTTTGTAAAGAGATTGATAATTTTTCACATTTTCTTTTCAAGAAGTCAAACCCACCAATTTCCCCCCAAATTATTCCTTTTTCAAACACTTTAAATATTCATGCTCTCTTAATTAGAACTTTTTGTTCTAATTTTTGTTCATGGGTTTGTTTGAAAAAATAATGCACTTTGTTTGGCTCAAAGGGGCTTATCAAAGGATGATCCTATTTGCTTAGACTTTTTGGCCATTTTTGGTTCAACTAAAGAATAAACATGTCTTGATCCTTTCCTATCAATCTTATGCAATTAAGAGAACTAAATACTAAAACAAGTTTAATTAGACAAAACAAATGGTGTTTTCACTATTTTTCTTATGTGTTTGGCTCACTCCCTCACTTGGTTTGGATTTACACTTTTGTTTTGAATAATGTTTGCAACAATCATGTTACACAATTTTAAAGTTCCATCACTATGCCATATATCGTAATTAACAATGGCAATTCAACAATGAAAATTTGAACGACACTGTTGAAAATGAGGCGAAAGAACATCAACAACATATATTAAAGCAAGCGTTGTCAATGTGGGTAATTTCAACAACGCATTCTTGAAACAACATTGTTGAACATTAATAACGTTAATGCAGGCTTGAATGAGTTATGGTTAACAACATATGTGATAGAAAACTTTGTAATGTACATATATTCCACAACGCATCCTTAAATACGCGCTGTTGAAGATGACATAGTAACAATACTTTCTTAATTATGCGTTGTTTATTTTTATACGACATTTTAAATATCAGAAATATTAATGGTTGAGCGCTTATGCATCTCTTCGTTTCTTGAAATATTAATGGTTGAGTGGTTATGCGTCACTTATTTTCTTGAAATATTAATGGTTGAATGGTTATGCGTCTCTTCATTTCTTGAAATATTAATGCTTGCTCATCTATAAATGTTGTGGTTCACTCCATGTTCTATTTCATCATCAGTAAGCTAAGAGTATGTGTTTCTGCTTTGTATATTTTTTTCCTCCTTCATATTGTCTACTATTATAATTAGTCATGGCACCCAAGGAGATGAAGATAGGAGGAAGAAAACACAAAGTAACCAAAAAGAGAGCAATACTTCCGGGAACCGTATATCAGAATCATGTCAAGAAGGTCTTGTTAAAGGAAAGTTTTCTTAAAAGGGATAGAAAAAAGGCAGACAATAGATCTCAACAACTCAAAGTGTTAAAAGTGCTAAAGTTGTATTGTTAGGAACCCTATATCAAAATCATGTCAATAAGGTCTTTAACATCTATTGATTTGGCAAAATGACCCATATTTCAAAAGGAAAGTGACTGTTATACAAGATTTGCGTGAGATGAAGATTTAAGCTGCAAATCATTTAGTTGATTTTCATGTACCAAATCATTTAGTTCATTATCAGAATCTTGTCAATGTGATCTTTAACATCTTTTGATTTGGAAAAATGACTCAGATTTCAAAAGGAAAGTGACTGTTATACATGATTTGTGTGAGATGAAGATTTAATATGCAAATTATTTAGTCCATTGTCATCTCATTTAGTTCATTGTTATCTACCAAATCATTTAGTTCATTATCATGTCAGAAAAATTATTGTATTTTGGTACTTTATTTGAATGAAGAATGAACAATTATTTTCGATGTTAATTTCAATTTTTATGTTATTTATTTGAATGATTATTTTCTTTAATATTTTTGTAGTTCCATATTAATAAACAAAATAAACAAATTAACAAAACTTAATAAACACAATAAACAACTTTACAAAACTTAATGTTTAATATTTTTTGCAGTTTCATATTAATAAACACAATAATATGGTAATATAATTCATGGCAACTTCATGTTAATTAACTTATTTTAATTAATTGCCATTATTTCCTTTATACAAAACTATTTCTCATTTCGTATATTGTTTGAATGTTATTTTTTGCCATTATTAATTTTTTTATATATTTAATTAATTGTCACTAATCGAATATCATAATGTCATTATTAATTTCAATTTCGTTAAAAAAATTAATTTGTAAAAAAATATTGTATCTTCCACACCATTTCCTTCAGGTTGCATTGTGGAACACTTACCTTCTTTATATTTGAATGGGGTGCTCTTCCATAGTGCTATTTGTAGGAGGCTCTGTTGATGAGGTATAATTGACAACTCTATCTTCATTATGCACTGTTGAAGATACTATCAGACGCTAACAAATTAAAATATTCTCGCATTCTCACACATTCAGCAATCCCAACACTCATTTAATCAGCAGTGAAACTCATTCACTCTCAAAATCGACTTCGAAAATCATTCAACCTCATCATCATTCAACCATGGATTTCGAAAATCATTCACTCATTCAACACGAAAGTCATTCAACACCAATTTCGAAAATCCTTCACTCGTAGAACCTCACAATCACCATTCACGCATTAACACTGAATTGAAAGTGAGTTTTCCTTATAATTATTTGCCTTTTTAATTACATTATATTTAGCCTGTATTGAGTTATAAATATTTTCCTTTTAAATGAGTGAAAGTGATTTCACTCATTTAGCTTGTATTGAGTTGGGGTTTTCGACCTCTTTCACTTTAATTACATAATAATGTCTTTGCTCTGCTTGGTGAGCTTAACTCCAAGCTTTAGGGATTTATGTGTTGAGAATGAGATTTTCACAATAGGAATCCCTCCCTCAACAACAAATTGCGTTCTCACTTTGTTGAAGTGTTAATTAAAGTTGTTGCAAGTCTATTGATATTTAATTAGAGTGATGAGTGATGAATAATTTATTTAATTAGTAACTTTATTTATTTACTCCCTTTTCAGATTCCTTTTAACCATACCATAAAGCAATAAATAAATGTTAGTTATAGAAAATTAAATGAATGAAAGTAAAAGTTAGCGGTTAGATTTATTATTCATCACTCTTTTATTATTCTAAGTAGCAATCCATTTATTGGATTTCCCTTTTTGCATACTACTCCTATGTATAAAGTTACAAACTATGAATTGGGTTGAACTTATGTTTTTAGGAATCTTTTTAATCAACAAATAAAATTTATAAGTCAACATTTTACTATGTTACACTTGCATCTCTTTTCAAGATTCAATTGTAGTATTGTATACGGTTATGTCGAACCAAAGAGAATTTCTTTAATAGAAGAAAATAATATAGGCAAATTATAGCAAATATAATGATTAACAACTTTTTGATGGTTTTTGTGTGATGTGGCATAAAAGTTAACAAGGAAACATAAACTAATATTCACATTTTTGAAAAACATTAACAAGTTATGTGTTATACTTTCAGTTAATTCCACACATCATTTCTAAATCCCCCATCTAGTGTTCTAGTATGATAAGATCATTTTCAAATCTTATGTAATACACTAAATAATAATTAACTGCCACTCGTCGGAGCAGGTTGTCATACCCTACTTCAGGCTCCGTTAACATTATTTATCCTTGAACATAAGTTGCTTAAAATAGATGCTTGATATGTCAAGTGAACTAAGGTGTAGGTTATACTTTTTAGTTCACTTGTCAACACCTTAAGAAGAAGCATTTTTTGGATCTTTAAATCAAGTTTTAGGCGATCAAGCTAAAGTCGCATTTAGAATTTTTTAAAGAATCAAAACTTAACCAAAAGTAATAACTTGAATGTATTGAAATCAGAAGATGATACAAATGAAGGAAAGAAATAACATTACACCATAATCCAAATCAATGTGTAGGAGCATTAACCATCTATCCAATGATGAGATGCTTTTGGAACAAAAGGAGACTTCAAAATTAACTTTTGCATCACAATTCCCAACTCCTTTCTCCTCTTGAATTCTAAGGGAAAATTTGAAAATTACCTAAGAAATAGCTTGGAACCGTGGCCCCAAAGTATAAGAATTCTAGAGAGGAGTGTTTTTGAGAAAAAAAGTGAAGAATGGAATGTCCGTTGAACGGTGGAAGAGGGCCTCTATTTATAGGCAACTAGGTGACCACCTGACCCTCTTTTTTTCCACATCAGGCGCACCAAACCCTTCAACATGCTTTTGGTCATTGGCCAAGCAGCTTAGTCAACTGCTTGGTGTTGACTCACCAAAGCTAGTTGTGAGCTACTTGACCAGGCTATTGTGGGTTATTCTGAAAAGTCCTTAGGGGCTTTGTCAAGTGAGGTCATGCATAATGTAATTGTTTCTTGGTGGCTTAGTCAAGTTGACCACTTGCTGGGTCAGCCCGTTGGCTTCTTAGTTGGCACCGCTGAGCTATCTGCTTAAGCAGCTTTGTTCTGCTCTGGTTAGGTGTGTGGTTCCAGGTAGGAGGTCCAAGTGCACGCTGAGTTGCCTGCTTCAACAGGTTGGCTTGCGTCAGGCTTGAGTCTCACCGTGTAAATCTTATGCCTGACCAAGACAAGTTGGTGCTAGGTCAACTAGGCAGTCTTGTTTGTCCACGCCAGGCTGCTTAGTGAGAAGTTTCATGTTTTTGGTCCATGCTTATGGCCAAGAACTTAGCTTGCCATTCGTGCATCAAAAGTGGCTTATGTGGACACCTCCTTGCTTGACTATTTTTCTAAATTTTGTTTCTCTTCGATTTTGCCTAAAAGACTTTAACACAAAGATTGGGAAAAGAGGTGCTCAAAATATACAATCAACTATGACAATTTACCTGAAAAGTATTTAATTAAGTTGGTTTTGCATGAATTACATTGGATAAGTTCCGTGAAAAGTGTATGCAAATTAGGTATTTTGGCCCTTATCAACTCCCCCCCAACTTAAGACTTTGTTTCTCCTCCAACAAATGGTAAAACACATCCGAATTGTTTTTTGGCTATTTTTTAAGATTAGATTGACATGATTTCAAATTTTTGCATAAGCATGCTCAAAATTTTCAATGAGATTTTTCAAGATTTGTGAATTTCACACATAATGCTTCAAACATCAATCTCATGCTTATGTTAATAAAAAAATGTGTAAAAAAACCAAAGCAAATAATTTTCAATCAAAAAGTATTTGTTCTGCACACAAGTTCAAAAATAGAACTTTTCAAGAGATGTAAGTGTTTCACTCAATTTCAACCATTTATTTTACAACTTTTGTTGTTTTTGCAAAGAGATTGAAATTTTTTCAATTTTTCTTTTTATGAAGCCAAGTCCCCCAATTGCCCCCCCCCCCCCAACTAAACAATTCATGGTCTCTTAATTATAACTTTTTGTTCTAATTTTTGTTCATGGGTTTGTTTGAAAAAAATAATTTACTTTGTGTGGCTCAACGGGGCTTATCAAAGGAAGATCCTATATCTGGTTAGACTTTTTGTCCATTTTTGGTTAAACTAAAGAATAAACATGCCTTGATGCTTTCCTATCAATCTTATACAATCAAGAGAACTAAAGACTAAAACAAGTTTAACCACACAAAATAAATGTTGATTTCACTCATATTCACATATGTTTGGCTCACTCCCTTACTTGGTTAGGATTTACACTTTGTTTTATAAAATGTTTGTAACAATCATGTTACATAATTTTAAAATTCTGTTTGCACAAAATTTCTTGTTATGACATTATGTGATTTTTCACAAAAATGTTTTAGGTTTATACCTCATTTTGCTCAATGAAAGCTTAAAAATGTTCTTAGGAATTTTTCAACCATACAATCTTTGTCAATTAATTTCATTTAGGCAATTCAATTCGGTTTTTGATTTTTTTTTTGTGTTTTTATGGACAAACAAATTACTTTCAAAATAAATGCACATCCTAAAAAATTCATAATTTTCACATATAATTTTCACATATTCATCAACCATGTTACCCCTCTTTAAATGATGGCTTGTCCTCTAGCCAATGAAAAAAATTGTTTTGTAGAGGAGATGTTTGATGAATATGGAAAATTTATCTTTAAACACAACTAAACTAAAATTTTTGCAAAAAATTAAATCACTCAACATAGTTCAAACTAAATTAAAAACAAGAAAGCAAATAAACATAGTTTAAAGTACGAAAACAAGGAAATGGTTCTGGAAAGTATCAAATGCATAAAAATAAAGTAAAGAGAAAACCAAATTTGTTGCTGTGCTCAATCTTCTTCATCTTCATCAAGGCCTTGTGATCTTCCTTTCGGCCATTGAGTGTTGGCATCAAACTCCTCTTGGGTTCCACCTTGGAAGTTTGGATGAGAGCCATAGATGCTTTGAAAGCTCCTATATATGCTTGTAATCCCACGATAGCAAGCAATTTGTTATTTGTTTTGGAATTGTTGTTCTTCAACAATTGCTTCTAAAGCGGGATTACTTGCCCTCCCTCATGATGATTGAGAAGAGGAACCCACATCTCCAAATTTCTTTCTCAACTTGGCCCTAGCTTGGGCCAAGGTTCTTTCCTTGCAATGGGATTGGACATAATATGTGTTGATCTCGGTTTTCAGTGCCATGATCTCCCCATAAGGTCCGAGCACTTCTTGATTCCTACTTAAGTCAGTTATAAGTGATGGTGTAATTAAAGAAGCTATACCCCTTGATATGCATTCAGTAATGGAATCCGAGATGATGGCGGCTATGTCGATGGAATCTTCCTCATAGATGGAGTCGATAAGCTTTACCTTGCCTATAGGTAGATCCGAGACATGAGAAGCTGGCCAAATATTGGACAACACAAAAATGGTCCAAAGTTGAGAGACTTGAGTCATATAAAACCGAAATACCAGACCATTATGGTTGACCTCCAATCCTTGCAAACACAGGCCCCTTCTTACTTGAGCATCATCGTCTGATTCTCCTTCCCCCAAGGAGGATGCCCTTATTTTGAGTTGAAAAGTGCATAAGTCATGGTCACAATTTGGGAAGGGAGACCATGGGTTTCATAGGCAATCATTGATCATGTACTTATCATAGTACACTCTCTTACGATTGACCCAAGTGTATCTATTAGCTTTTGCCTCCCCCGACACAATTGAGTTGGCATAAAATTTCTTCACAACATCCAAAGAAAAAATCTTGTTGGGTGTTGTGAGTTTGTTCCATCCAAATTTTGCCACCTAGAGCATAAATCAATAAAATTCTTCCACTTCCAACTTGAACATCTTTTCTAGGAGAAATGCACTCTTGAGGGTGTTCTCCTTGAGCATATGCCTGGCATCCTTAGAGGAATATTTGGTGCTTCTTTTTTATTCCTTTAACTTCCTTGCCTTTCCTTGAAAAGAATCTTCCACTTATACTAAACATTTTACAATTCAATTTTTTCCATTCCTAGGAGTTAAAAATAAAAATTCTAAGGAATGTTGTCAAGTAAGCACACAATTGTTTTCATGCTTTTTGGCTCATTTCAAAGTTCATGTTGTTAATATGTTTTGCTAAATCTATGATGTTTTTAACAATAACAAAACAGCCCCAACATCATACTTTTTCAATTAATCAATCAAAAAATCACATATTCACAAAAAGTGTCGAAGTTCAAAATTCCAAAATCTTTGTTTGCATTAGATATTCCAAAACAACCCCAAAATTAAATTTAACACATCAAAACATATTCTTTTAATGTTTTTAAGGCTTTTGGTTCATGAAAAAGTGGGGATACAAAACAAAGTTCACACAACTTGCAAGGATTCCTAATTTTGAGCATGTATGTACTTTTTCTCCTTGAAGGAATGTTTGAAATGAGTTCTTAAGCCTTATTATCAAAATTTCCTGCCAAAAAATAGAATGCAATGTGGTTAGAGTTTTTAATTTTAGAACAAAATTTTGGCTTAAAAACTTACTCAATTTCCTACACATTTCTATTAGTTGGTTGACCCATTATATCAATACTTTGTGTCCAAACCAAGATCCTAAAATTGTTTTGTTTCCATGACCATGAATGAGTCATGTTTAGGCATATTTGGTCACAAAGTTTATAGGTCAACCGAATTCATTTTGGAGAAAAAGTCTAGAAAAAATTTTCTACTTCAAAATACAAACTTGTTTCCTTTAGAACAATTTTTTCACATGCACAATATTTCAATCATATTCAACACCCATTCAACACAAATACTCATGAAAAGCTAAATAGAATCAACAATCACATATGTGTTCTTCAAAATTTCCAAGAATGTAAGTTTTTGAAACTTTTTTTTATTTGGGGAATTTTTAAGAACTTATGTGAAAATTTTGACTTGATTTTTAAATAATTTTCCCAATAAAAAAGGTTTCAAGAAGAACATCAAATAAAGGATTAAAGCTTTGAAGAATGAAAGAGATGATACTTACATGTTTAAAGCTTGAAACTTTTTGAAGAAAAGAGGGAGCTTTTGAAGAGCGTTTTTGGAGAACAAGTATTTTGGTCTTTCAAAATGAGGATGAGGGTGAATTTTTCGGTCAATGGTTTTTTTTAATGGGGTGGGATCTCAAAACGATTTGAGGAGAAGGGAAATCCTCTTTTTAGGTGATTTTCGCCCATGTGGCTGCGTAGTACGGCACTGGGCGCCTTGTCATCACCGCTAGACGCACCACTCAACAACTGACTAGATTTGGCTTTGCTCATGTTGGGCCGTTTTGGCTCATGGTTAGGCCCACTTTTACCCAAAAAAATGTTTTTACTCATTTTCCTCTTGTATTTGATTTTCAAAATTTATCTTTCATAAAATGACATTAAAGAATTAGACAAAAGAATTTTAATAAAGAAAAAAAATATTCAAAATGTACTGGGTTGCCTCCCAACAAGCGCTTCTTTACTGCTAGTAGCTTGATGCATGTTACCTACAAAAATCCAGATTTTTCCACCAACCCATCTTATTGCTCAAATGAGCTACATTCACCCCTTAAGATAGCATTGCAATGGTCCCTTGGATTGACATTAGTGTTGGCAGAAAATTTTGTTTTCTGATTTTCTGCCAATTGCTTGGCCAACTACCCAATTTGAATCTCCATGTTCCTAAGGGAAGCATATGTGTTTTTTTGGTTGGACATTGTCATTTGCATGAATTGGTTCAGAGTGTCCTCTAGTTTAACATTCTTATCTTGGGTAGGGTGTCGGTATTGATTAGGCCTAGGATAGAATGGTGGTTTTTGAGGATTGTGCTGCCTCCATGGTTGGTTTCCTTGAAATTGATTTCTGATAAGTGCAAAAAATGCCTAAATTTCATACACTTTTTATGGCACTTATCCTTGGTAAAATTGAGAAAACCAACTTCAACACTTTTTGGATGAAATATCACAATCTTGTATATATGCTTTGTGTATTTCTTTTTTATTTTTTTTTATTTTGTAGGATTTAGGTGTAAAAGAGAAGAAATAATTAAGGACAAGCAAAGTGCTCAAAATAGGTCAAAATGATCCACACATGACATGCTTATGCTTGACGTGGCAAGCTATGTGCTTAGCCTTAAGCATGACTCAACAAAATTTGGCCTATGTGGAAAGCATGGAGTCAATATGAAGCTACTCACTAAGCAGCTTAGCTTGGACCAAACCCACGCCTAGTTGATCTAGACACCGACCTGACATGGTCAAACTCAACCTCGCAGGATCAAAACACAGGCCTGACAAAACCCAACCTGCTCAAGCAGGAAGCTTATCAGAGCACCTCAACCGCCCATCTTGGAACCACACACCTGGCCAGATCAACAAGCACAAAGCCAAATCACCATCAGCATGGTCAAAGCTGCTCAAGCAGGCAACTTAGTGGTGCCACATAAGAGCTTGATGGTGTCCACAGGGAAAGTTAGTCAAGTTGACTTAGCCACCAAGCAACCATGACATCATGCATGACCTCACTCCATGTAGTGATGTGAACCCCAAAGAGCCTAACTTTGAATTTGATGGCCTTGAAGGCATAAGTGGTCCTATGACTATGGCTAGGGCAAAAAGGGCTCAAAATGCCCTTGGACAACTCATAATGTTGATCCATGATGGTGAGCCAAAGATAGCCCTAGGAGGTCTAAAGATGCTCACTAGCATCTTGGTCCATGGTTCTGACCGAGCCAAGGATGGACCAGGCCATGCGCACGAGACATGTGTTGAAAGGTTTTTCTTTGGGGAAGGTTTTCCCCTATCAACAAATCGTCCTGGCAGTAGTGTCAATTTGTTGAAAGCGGAAATTCCCTCATTTCGATGTGTTTCTTTTTATTTGATTAAGTAAGTGAACTCTATTTTATTCTTTGTTCACCATCTCGGCTTTGTTGAAATAAATTCCAACGCCAATATAATGGTTTCAAGAATATTCCAGTTACAACTTACTTATAATAATCATGTGAATAAGTTATTCTTTCTTTGTCCCATATCGGCTTTGTTAGAATAAATTCTAACGCCAATACAATGGTATCCAAGTAATCCCCTATTACATATTTATTAAGTACCTTTGAATACCATCTTGGTTTTGTGGAATAAATTCCAACACCGGTTTAATGTTATTCTAATGTACAAAAGTGATGAATAGTTAGTTGTTAGAAACAAATAAATAAATAAAGAATAAAAGAATAATAAAGTTAAGTGACCTTTATTTATTTACTCCCTTTCGGGTTCCTTTTATTAACAAACCAAACTTCTTCCTTAAGTGGAATGTAAATAACAATAAATAAAAGTTAGTTAGTTAGCTTCATCACTTTTGTATATTAAAAGGTGTTCCAATAAATAAATTTATTGATAACACTTTACTATTTTACAATTTACACCTCTTTCAAGATTCAATTGTAGTATAGTATAGGGTTATGTCGAACCACAAGGAATTGCCTAATAGAATGAATCATATGAACATGTCAATGCACAAATAATGAGTTAAACATTTTTTGGTTGTTTGATTTGATTTGCATATAAACAATTAACAAGAAATATAAACTAGGTATTAACAAATTCTTCAGGAGACAAGATCATTTTGAATAAGGAAAATATTTCTCAACTTCTTATGAATTTGAACTACTTAGACAAGTTCTTATGTTTTACTTTGGTTTACTCCAAACACCAAGTTCTAAAATCCTCCTTTTACTGTATATCCTAAAATGGTAGAATGATAATCACTTATATTTCTTACTAAACAATATTACGTCCACAAAGAGATTAGGTTGTCACATCCTAATCTTGGCTACTCTAATATTGAAGTAGTAATGAATGTAAGATCTTAAGAAAATGATGCTTAACTTGGCAAATAAACTAAGTAGTACAACTACTTCTTAGTTTATTTGTTAAGTGTTTGAGACAAGTAATCTTATGACTTGAAATCAATTTTTAGGTGATCAATCGAAAAAGAGCATTAAGAATTTCTCAAACAAGTGAAATTAATCAAAGCACCTACAAGTTCTTATGTTTTACTTTGATTAACTCCAAACACCAAGTTCTAAAATCCTCCTTTTAGAGTATGTTCTAAAATGGTAGAATAATAATTACTTACATTTATTACAATACAATATTATGTCCACAAGGATTGGATGCTTTGAGTTCCAAATAAGATTACAAAATTGATTTTTGCATCTCATTTGCCTTCTCCTTTTCTCCTCTTGAATTATAAACTAAAATTACAAACTTACTTTAAATAAAGTTCTTAAGAACTAAGAACAAGAAGAGAGATCTTCAGGGAAGAATTTCTAGGCAGAATGGTGAATTATAATGTGAGATATGACGTCTTTCTTCGAATGAAATGTGCCTCTATTTTTAGAAATTCCCTGGGGCCGCTGAGCTGCTTGTTAGCACCGCTCAGCAGCTGACCGAACCCTTCAGCATGGGTTTGGTCACTTGATCAAGCAGCTTTGTCACCTCCTTATGCTTGACTCACCAAAGCTAGTTGTGAGCTGTGGGACCAGCTAAGGTGGGCTATTCTGAAAAGCCTATGGTGGGCTACTTGAAGTGATGTCATTGGTGACTTCATGGTTTTCTTGATGGCTAAGTCAAGTCTGGGTGCACACCACTTAGCACACCTGTAGCACCGCTAAGCTTTGACCATGCTGACTGGGACGTGGCCTGGTGGTTGCTGATCTGGGCAGGAGTCTGATTCTCCGCTGAGCTGCTTGGTTGCATCGCTAAGCTGCTTGTTGAGCAGCTTAGGCATGTGCCATGCTCGTGTCAAGCTTGAGTTATAACCGTGTTAGGACTAGTCTGGTGTTAGGCTGAGCGGCCAAGCAGGTCCGCTCAGCTGCTTGCTTGAGCAGCTTGGTCCAGGTCAGGCTGGTGTCCAGGTCAGCTTAGCGTGGAGGTCCACGCTTAGCTGCCTGCTTGAGCACCTTGGTTTTGACTTCTTTTTCTTTTTGACCATGAGTCTTTTTTTTTCTCTTTTCTTCTTCTTTCTAAGTCCTACAAAACATATAAAAAAGAAATACAAACACAAATATACAAGATTGTGATATTTTATACAAAAAGTATTGTTTTATGTTGGTTTTTCTCAATTATGCTTAAGATAAGTGCCATAAAAGTGTATGAAATTTAGGTATGTTTGACACTTATCAATAGACCACAAGTCTGACCGAGACAACTCTGACCTAGTTGAGGTCCCTAGTGCATCAGGCATGAATCCTGACCGAGATAACTCTGACCGAGTTGGGGTCCCTTGCGCACCAAGTGCTGAAGCAGGCGTTGGGCCAATCTGGCCGGGCCAGGAAATCTGACCGAGGGACATGCACCTAGCGTGCCGCATCAAGCATTGGGCTTAGCCTGACCGAGTCAGGCCTAGCCAATATTGTTAGCATGAAACGTTTTTAATTTTGATAATAAATGTGTGGGCTAATTTTTGTCCAACACTTAGTTAATTTATTTTATGTGTTTTAATCAGAAATCTGCCCATAAATAATGTCCAGATTGCAAAATGGCTCGTGGATGACCAAGCTAAGCCTAAAAGTGTTAACGACACTTTAATTCTTGGACCAACTTGCACTTTTCGTGAACCAAAGTCATTCTAACTTCGTCTAATATTATTTGGCAGGTAAATAAAGACTTTTGTAGTCGTTGGTGGAGGATTGCTCGAAGGGAATCAAAATATGACCGTGGAGGTGCTTAATGGAGCATTTATGGTGTTTAAACACCTTGTCTGGACCGTTGGAGTGAAATTCACCTAAGCACATTTCATCCACAGGAATCCTAAGTCACTTTCAGAGCTGTTGGAGCAAATATGCTCGTGTGGAATTAGCATGTGGCCGTCGGAGACCTTAATGGTGCATAATGCACATGTTCTAGCCGTTGGCAGCCTACCAACTTGCACCAACGACATCCTAAGCTATATAGTGCTTGATTAATCAACATTCAGCTGAGGGAATTTCATTCCTTGACAGAAGGAATCCTATGCTAAGCACAAGTGCAACCGAGGACTATTAAGCAGGCATTGACTTCAAACAAATCCCATGTACCGAATTAGAAGCCAAACAAGAATCCAATGGAGCTCATCAAAACTTAGCCGTGGGAATTATGGAGTCATCAAGTTTCATTCGTCATGTGACTTAATTATGAGTCGTGCACTTAAGGAAGAATGGAATCCTATGCTCATCACAATCCAACTGTGGCATCCAAGGCATCATAAGCCTAAGTCATTAAGTTGTCTTTCAATTATAATAAAGCACACGAAATACATGTGCTCATATCTTTACCATCTGAATGTAGTCTAGTTTAGGAGTAGATTCATTTGGCTTATGGTATTTTATGTTAAGATTACCATGCATTAGCCTTATTAGCCAACCGTGGGAGCCTAGTGGCTTGCCTATAAATGTAAGACTTTTGTAATGGAATAAACAAGTTAAGTTAAGTTGAATTCTTTGTGAATTAAGGATTGAATCCTTGTGAGAGTATTCTCCAAACTTTCGTGCCTGAACCAAGATTAGAAGTTCTTATCAAGAACCAAGTTCTTGTGGCGAGTATCACTTTGGCTTATCAACACCTCAAGTGTTGTGGCGCCTTCACCTCAAATCTATTCCATCTTCTTTTATCCAATTTCATATTTCCGCTGCTTACTTTACTCTCAAAAGCTCTACTCAACCATGAGCTTGGGCCAAGCACCAGCCAAGATAGATCGTTTAAAAGCCTTTTATCCAAGAGGTTCACATCAAGTGGCATCTGAGCTAGTCTCTTGCTTGGTGTTCACTACTCTTTCTTGGACGTGAGTATATCTATCTTCATCTTTATCTTTCAAAAGTGTCAAAAAAAGTGTCAAAAGTCCAAAAATCAAAAGGTTCAAAAAAAGTGTCAAAGTCCAAAATCAAAAGTGTCAAAAAAGTGTCAAAGTCCAAAAATACAAAAGAGTGTCAAAAAGTCCAAAATCAAAAAGTTCTACAAAGTGTCAAAGTGATTCTACAAAAGTTCAAGGAATCCAAAAAGAGTCTAACCAAAAAGTGACAAGTTCTTTCTTTGAGGTGTAACTCAAGTCACAACGTTCCAATTTTGAGAAGTTGGAGTGATTTTCTTTCACAAAATTCTTGGTTCAAACTTGGTTTACTTAAGAAGGTCGTGGAGGACAGAGTGTTGAATGATACACCATTTCCTACATTTTCCACAAACAAAAAGTGAGTGATACACGTGAGTTTGAGTGAAATGGTTCGTGAAAAAGATTTGTTCATGGTGAGGAGGCTCCTAAATAGCCAAATCAATGCTCATGACACAAACCAAAGAGAAAACATCTTCCACACTAGATGTTTGATAAATGACAAAGTTTGTTCTTTGATCATTGATAGTGGGAGTTGTACTAATGTGGCTAGTGCAAGGCTAGTATCAAAACTAAACCTTGTGACTAAATCACTTCCTACTGCTTGCAATAGCTATGCAATGTGGGAGAAATGCTTGTTAGCAAACAAGTAGAAGTCCAATTCTCCATTGGGAGGTATGAGGACTCGATCTTATGTGATGTGGTGGATATGGAGGCTAGTCATTTACTACTAGGCCGTCCATGGAAATATAATAAAGCAACAACCCATGATGGGCGTACCAACAAATTTTCCTTCAAACACCAAAACCGCAAGGTGACTCTTTCACCATTATCCGCTAGACAAGTGAGTGAAGATCAAGATATCTTGAAAAATAAAATTGAGTTGGAGATACAAGAAAGGGTGAGTGAAACTTGAGTGCAATTCCGAGAGACGAGAGGAAAATAGCAAGTCTCTCACAAAAGAAGGGTACATGGCCGCAAGGGGGGAAATCAATCAAGCCTTGGTAACAAGGCAACCTTTATACCTACTTTTTGGTAGGGAATTGTTTCTAACCGCTAACCCTTCTAAGGAAGGAGGATTTCCATTGTTTGTTCAACAATTATTGCAGGAATTTGAAGATGTGTTCCCCAAGGAGGTTCCTCACGGTTTACCCCCTTCGAGAGGAATTGAACACCAAATTGACTTGGTGTCGAGAGCCTCGCTACCTAATAGGCCTGCCTATAGGTGTAATCCACTCGAGACTAAGGAGATCCAAAATGAAGTTGGCGAGTTAATGAAAAACGGATGGGTTCAAGAGAGCTTAAGCCCTTGTGCCGTGCCCGTGATCCTAGTCCCTAAAAAGGATGGGACATGGAGGATGTGGACTGATTGTAGGGCCGTTATAAACATCACGGTCAAGTATAGGCATCCAATTCCAAGATTGGATGATCTCTTGGATGAATTGCATGGTGCCACTACTTTTTCGAAAATAGACCTTAAAAGTGGCTACCATCAAATCAGGGTCCGAGAAGTAGATGAATGGAAGACTGCCTTCAAGACCACTTATGGTCTATATGAATGGTTAGTTATGCCATTTGGCCTAACTAATGCCCCAAGCATATTTATGCGCTTGATGAACCATGTCTTAAGAGAATTCTTGGGAAAGTTTGTTGTTGTTTATTTTGACGATATTCTAATATACTCAAAAACATTAGAGGATCATCACGAGCATCTCAAACATGTTTTACTAGTTTTAAGAAAAGAAAAATTGTATGCTAACCTTGAAAAATGCACATTTTATGTAGACCATGTAATTTTTCTAGGATTTATGATTAATTCTAAAGGGGTCCATGTGGATCATGAAAAGATCAAGGCCTTCAAGGATTGACCTAGACCTAAAACGGTGACCGAAATAAGAAGTTTCCATGGCTTGGCAAGCATTTATAGGAGGTTTGTCAAAGATTTTAGTACTCTAGCATCTCCACTCAATGAACTAGTAAATAAAAATGTTGTGTTTCAATGGGGAGAAAGGCAAGAGGAGGCTTTTAATAAACTTAAGAAAAGACTCACTAGTGCTCCCATACTAGTACTACCCAACTTCACTAAGTGATTTGAGATTGAATGTGATGCCTCTAACATAGGAATTGGCGTCGTTTTGATGTAGGAAGGACACCCTGTATCTTACTTTAGTGAGAAATTGAGTGGGCCAACACTTAACTACTCTACCTATGACAAGGAGCTCTATGCATTGGTGAGAGCACTCCGAACTTGGCAACACTATCTACTTCCGAAGGAGTTTGTGAACCATAGTGGTCAAGAGTCTCTTAAGTATCTCAAGGGCCAAGGTAAGTTAAATAAGAGGCATGCAAAATGGGTGGAGTTTTTAGAACAATTCCATTATGTTGTTAAACATGAGAAAGGGAAGGCCAATGTAGTGGCGGATGCCCTCTCAAGAACGCATACATTGCTATCTACTCTTGAAACAAAACTTTTTGGTCTTGAATGCATCAAAGAACAATATGAGCAAGACAATGATTTTTCAAAAATCTATGTTGCTTGTATGCATTCAGCCCAAAATGTATATTTTAGGCACAAAGGATTTTTATTCAAAGAAAAACAATTATGTGGGCCCAAAAGCTCCATTAGGGATATGCTTCTAAAAGAATCACATGAGGGAGGTTTCATGGGACATTTCGGAGTCCAAAAGACTCTAGACATGCTAAGAGAGCATTTATTTTGGCCAAAGATGAAGCAAGATGTGCAAAACCATTGTTAGAAATATATTACATGCAAAAGATCTAAATCAAAGGTAATGCCATATGGGCTTTATTCTCCTTTGAATGTTCTTGATTCACCATGGGTAGATATGTCTATGGATTTTGTCTTGGGGTTACCTAAAACTAAAACGGGTAAGGATTCTATCTTTGTAGTTGTAGATAGGTTTTCTGAAATGGCATACTTTATTCCTTGTAAAAAAGTTGATGATGCTAATCACATAGCTGACTTATTTTTCAGGGAAATTGTTAGACTTCATGGTTTTCCCAAGAGCATTGTGAGTGATAGGGATACTAAATTCCTTAGTTGCTTTTGGAGGACACTATGGGGAAAACTAGGAACCAAGCTCCTCTTTTCCACGACTTGCCATCCCCAAACGGATGGGCAAACCGAAGTAGTAAATAGGACAGTGTGCACTCTCTTAAGGGCAGTAATAACTAAGAACATTAAGTCATGGGAAGAATGCCTACCATACGTAGAATTTTCATATAATAGGGCAACCCACAATAGTGGTTGTTGATAAGTGCCAAACATACCTAAATTTCATACACTTTTATGGCACTTATCTTAAGCATAATTGAGAAAAACCAACTTAAAAACAATCCTTTTTGGATAAATATCACAATCTTGTATATTTGTGTTTGTATTTCTCTTTAATGTGTTTTGTAGGATTTAGAAAGAAAAAGAAAAGAGATTAAAGACCCATGGTCCAAGAAGAAAAAGAAGTCAAACTCAAGGTGCTCAAGTAAGCAACTTAGCATGGACAAAGCTACGCTGAGCTGACCTGGACACCAGCCTGGCACGGTCAGACCCAACCTGGCTCAGTCAAACCAACCTGACACATACCAAGTTGCTCAAGCCGGCAGCTTAGCGGACCTGCTTGACCGCTCAGCCTAGCACCAGACAAAGCCTGACACGGTCAGAACATAAGCTTGCCACTGTTAGACACAAGCCTGACACACGCCCAAGCTGCTTAAGCAGGCAGCTCAGCGGTGCCACATGTGTGCTCAGCGGTGAACCAGACACCTGACCAGGTCAGCAAGCACCAAGTCACGTCTCAGTCAACACAGTCAAAGCTGCTCAAGCATGCAGCTTAACGGTGCCACATGTGTGCTCAACGGTGTGCACCCAGAATTAACTTAGCCATCAAGAAACCATGAAGTGATGCATGACCTCACTTCAAGTAGCCCACCATAGGCTCTTCAGGAGTAGCTCACCATAGCTGGTCCTATAGCTCACAACTAGCCTTGGTGAGTCAA
>NC_032015.1:15194484-15195708 GCF_001865875.1 Lupinus angustifolius | reverse complement strand
GCTGAAGGGTTTGGTCAGCTGCTGAGCGGTTCAAACAAATAGCTCAGTGGTGGCAGGGAACTCTATAAATAGGAAGGCATTTCCTTCATTCAAAAAAGGTTTTAATTTTGCCAAGAATTCTTCTCTGAAGTAGAAACACAATTCTCTCTTCTTATTTCTTAGTTTAAAAGCTCGGTTCATAGAAAATTTTGTAAGTTTTATAGTTTTTAGTTTATAATTCAAGAGGAGAAAGGAGAAGGCAAATGAGAGGCAAAAATCCATTTTGTAATCTCATTTGGAACTTAAAGCATCTAATTCTTGGATGGATGGCTCTTGCTCCTAACAATTTCATTTGAAATTTGATTATGTATTTCTTCTTCTTCTTTTATTCTAAATTTGATTTTTAATCATTCAAGTTGTTGCTTTGGTTTATTTTATTTGTTTGAGAAGTTCTTAATGCTCTTTTTAGATTGATCACCTAAAAACCGATTTCAAGTCATGAAAAATTACTTGTCTCAAACACTTAACAAATAAACTAAGAAGTAGTTGTACTACTTAGTTTATTTGCCAAGTTAAGCATACTTTTCTTAAGATCTTATATTCATTACTACTTCAATATTAGAGTAGCCAAGATTAGGGTGTGACAACCTAGTCTCTTTGTGGACGTAATATTGTGTAGTAGTGAATATAAGTGATCATCATTCTACCATTGTAGGACATACACTAAAAGGAGGATTTCAGACCTTGGTGTTTGGAGTTAATCAAAGTAAAACATAAGAACTTGTCTAAGTAGTTCAAATACATAAGAAGTTGAGAAATACTTTCATCATTCAAAATGATCTTGTCTCCTCAAGAATTTGTTAATACTTAAAATGTTCACTCATTATTTGTGCATTGACATGTTCATATGATTCATTCTATTAGGCAATTCCTTGTGGTTCGACATAACCCTATACTATACTACAATTGAATCTTGAAAGAGGTGTAAATTGTAAAATAGTAAAGTGTTATCAATAAATTTATTTGTTGAAACACCTTTTAATATACAAAAGTGATGAAGCTAACTAACTAACTTTTATTTATTGTTATTTACATTCTGCACTTTTTTTATTCTTTAAAACCAACCTTCCTTAAGGAAGAAGTTTGGTTTGTTAATAAAAGGAACCCGAAAGGGAGTAAATAAATAAAGGTCACTTAACTTAATTATTCTTTTGTTCTTTACTTCTTTATTTGTTTCTAACAACT
>NC_032015.1:15172321-15194384 GCF_001865875.1 Lupinus angustifolius | reverse complement strand
AGATGGGACAAAGAAGGAATATCTTATTCACATGATTATTAGAAGTAAGTTGTAACTGGAATATTCTTGAAACCATTATACTAGCGTTGGAATTTATTTCAACAAAGCCGGAATGGCGAACAAAGAATAAGACTGAGCTCACTTAGTTAACTAAATAAAGAAAACACATCGAAGAGAAGACTCCTTTCAACAAATTGGCGCCGCTGCCGAGGAATTTCTTTAATAATAGAATTTTTATATTTATATGTCATTCATCAAATAATTGTGCATGAATTTATTTTTGTTTTTTTGTACAAATTGTTTGAATTTGTACAAAGATGTAAATTATGTTTTCTTTACCTACTAATCTCTTTTCTTTTGGGAATAGACAAAATGGTTCCTTTTGATTTCTTTTTTAAGAAACGGACCAGCATGTTGATTTACAACAAGAAATTGAGCAATTCATCAAGTAATTCCAACTCAAGCTCAATTCGGTCCATAAAAAACTTCGAGATCTACCTAAACAAATGGAACAAACCAATAAAACAAGTTTTTGGTGCAATGATTGTAAAAACAACCAGAATGTCTATGCCTTCCAAATAACTCACACTTATCATGACGAACTGGAAAAAATTCTCAACTAGTTCATGCAAACTACTATCAAGCATCAGCAGAACACAAGTGAAGCTCCCACTAAAATTGAAGAACAAATCAACAACTTCACAAGAACTCATTTGGTCAAGTTAGAATGTTGTGAAAGTATTACGACTCGAAGTGGGAAGATAGTAGAAGGTGGAGTTGAAAAACCAAAAGAGAGATTAGAAGAAAAAAATAAAAAAGAAGAAATAGAAAAAAATGAAAAAGAAGAATAAAAAGAAGAAACTAGTGGGGTAAGAAAAGAAGAAAAACAATACCCACTAGTACAAAAAAAGATACCCTACCTGGTAGCTCCATTAAAAACCAAGAAAGAAGAATAGTTCGCAAGGTTCATGGAGATATTCAAAAATCTGCAAATCAATATTCCATTTGCTTAAGCCTTGTAGCAAATGTGAATTTACTCCAAGTTCATGAAAGAACTGTTGTCCAAAAAAACGGAGTTATCAGGAAAAGGAACTTGTTTCACTCGACGCTAACTGTAGTGCTGTTCTTCAAGTAAACATTCCTCATAAATCAAAAGACCCAGGCAGTGTGACCATTCCTGTCACTACTGGAAATGTGTTAGTGGGCAACGCACTCGTTGATCTTGCAGCCAGTGTGAGTTTGATGCTGCTGTCAATGATGAAAAGAATTGGAGGAATACAATTAAAGCCTACAAGATTGTCCTTGCAACTAGCATATAGATCAATCAAATATCCTGAAGGGGTTGCAGAGGATGTTTTGGTCAAAGTGGACAAAATTTTGATCCCGGCGGACTTTGCTGTCATTGACATTACCGAAGATATAGAGATTCCACTCATATTAAGGAGACCTTTTATGAGGACAACAAAAATGGGGATTGACATGGAAAATGGCAAATTACTAGTTCGAATTGCAGTTGATGAAATTGAGTTTGACATTTTCAATGCAATGCATCATCCGAAGGACAAAGGGCAATGTTTGCAAATAGATATTGTTGAAGAAATTTGCGCAGAACACCCTCAACCTGACAAATCTTTGGTGATGCAAGAAAACAAAGATAAATCATCAAACATTTTTCTGATGAATTGTTTCTTCACCAAAATCCAAGTGGACCAGCAGAGAAAGAATCAGAACTGGAGTTGAAGGAATTACCGTCTCATTTAAAGTAATGTTTCTTAGATGGAGAGGCCAACAACCTAGTAATCATCAACAGTAAGCTGTCCAATTTGGAGGAAGAAAAACTAATACAAGTCTTGAAGAAGCATCAAGCAACACTTGGAAGGACATTAAAATATCTCAAAGGCATCAATCCATCATATTGCATGCAAAAGATTATGATGGAGGATGATTATAAACCTTGTGCTCAACCACAAAGGAGACTTAATCCGGCAATGAAGGAAGTGGTGAGGAAAGAAATTGTGAAAATGTTAGAAGCTGGTATGATCTACCCCATTTCAGATAGTAAATGGGTAAGTCTAGTTCAAGTGGTGCTAAAAAGAGGAGGGGTGACGGTAATTCGAAATGAGAACAATGAACTGATTCCAACCAAAGCTGTTACTGGTTTGAGAGTTTGTATCGACTACCGCCAACTTAATGCCACCACAAGAAAGGATCATTTTCCCTTGCCCTTTATGGATCAAATTCTGGAAAGATTAGCTGGAAGAACCTTCTACTGTTTCATGGATGGGTACTCTAGATACAATCAAATTGCTGTGGATGCATTGTACCAAGAAAAGACGGCATTTACATGTCCATTTGGTGTTTACACATACAAAAAAATGCCATTCAGACTATGTAATGCTCCTCCAACTTTTCAAAGATGCATGTTGGCTATCTTCGCTGATTTGGTGGAGAAATGCATCGAGGTCTTCATGGATGATTTTTCTGTGTCCAGAGAATCCTTTGAAACTTGCTTAACAATCTTGGAAACAATTTTGGAAAGATGAGAATCCAATGGAACTCATCAAAGCTTAGCCGTGGGCATTTTGGAGTCATCAAGTCTCATTCATCATGTGACTTAATTGTGAGCCGTGCACTTAAGGAAGAATGGAATCCTATGCTCATCACAATCCAACCGTGGCATCCAAGGCATCCTAGGCCTAAGTCATTAAGTTTTCTTTCAATTATAATAAAGCACACGAAATACATGTGCTCATATCTTTACCATCCGAATGTAGTCTAGTTTAGGAGTAGATTCATTTGGCTTATGGTATTCTATGTTAAGATTACCACGCATTAGCCTTACTAGCCAACCGTGGGAGCCTAGTGGCTTGCCTATAAATGTAAGACTTTTGCAATGGAATAAAAAAGTTAAGTTAAGTTGAATTCTTAGTGAATTAAGGATTGTATCCTTATGAGAGTATTCTCCAAACCTTCTTGGCTGAACTAAGATTAGAAGTTCTTACCAAGAACCAAGTTCTTGTGGTGAGCATCACTTTGGCTTATCAACACCTCAAGTGTTGTGGCGCCTTCACTTCAAATCTATTCCATCTTCTTTTATCCAATTTCATGTTTCCGCTACTTACTTTACTCTCAAAAGTTCTACTCAATCGTAAACTTGGGCCAAGTACCAACAAAGATAGATCGTTCAAACATCTCCATAGGCTTTTCAGAGGTAGCTCATAATAACTGGGCAAGTAGCTCACAATTGCTTAGGCGACTCAGCCCCAAGCAGGTGACTAAACTGCTTGGCCAAATGACCAAACCCATGTTGAAGGGTTTGGTCAACAACTTGGCGGTGGAATTGAGCAGCTTGGCTGTGGTAGAAAACTTCTATAAATAGGAGGCACTTCAAGACTTTCAAAGCATTCCATTTTACACATACATTCTCACATATGAAATTCTCTCTTCTTCTACACTTTCTTCTTTGTAATTTCTTGGAGAATTTATACTCCAAAGTAGTTTAGGTAAGTTTAGTTTTTAGTTTATCCTTAATTCAGGAGGAGAAGGAGTAATCAAATGAAATGTAAAAATTCATTTTGCAATCTCATTTGTGCATGGTAAAGTGTCTTAAAAACTTGGATTAAGATAGGTAATGCTCCTGAAAATTGGTTAAATTTTGGCTCACTAATATTTCTTGTAATTTCTTGTTTCCTTATAATGAATTATATTTAAGTTATTACTTTGGCAATTTCAATTCCTTAAAAAGTGCTAAATGAGGTTTTTGCTTGATCACCTAAAACTTTATTTCAAGATGCAAAATGCTTCTTTTTAAGGTCTTGACAAATGAACTAAAAAGTAGGAATACACCTTAGTTCATTTTCCAAATCAAAGCATCCATTTTAAGCAACTTGTAACCAAGGCTAATCAAGTTTACGGAGTTTGAAATAAGGTGTGACAACTTATTTCGTCGAGTGGCACTTTTCTATTGATTAGTATATTTTGAAATGTTTGAAAATCACTTTTTCTCACCGGGGGACTGAGGAAATTTTATGAACTGATGTTTGCAATAACCAAAGTATAACACATAACTTTCATAAAAAAATTTCATAGAAACATGCTAAGAAATATTTCCTTCATTCAAACTAAATTTTTTCCTCAAGAATTTGTGCATATTAGTTGTTTATGTTTATTTGTTTACTCGTTAAAATTTCATAAACAAAATCAAACAAAAAATATGTTCAAACTTTATTGGTGATATAACATGTTTATAATAATGTTATATTAGGGAATTCATTGTAGTTCGACATAATCCTATACTATACTACAATTGAATCTTGAAAGAGATACAAATGTAAAATAGTAAAGTATTATCAAATAAATTTTATTTGTTGACAAAGAAAGAAACCTTGAATCAAAGTGCAATTTAATTCATAAATTGTATCATTGTGAAAAGGAAAAATACACAGTCATAATGAATAATCTAACTACTAACTTTTATTTTCTGTCATTTTTTTCCGCAACTAACATTTTCTTTCTGTCATTTAGTTTTCTGCACCTAACATTTATTTATTGTTTTATTCTTTATTCTTTATACCAACCCTTCTAAATAACTGGTACGGTTAAATTCTAACTCTATTATTTTGTTCATTTTATTATTCTTTGATACCAACCTTTCGTAAAATGAGACCAACCTTTATGGTATGGTTAAAAGGAACCCAAAAATGGATTAAATAAATAAAGCCACTACATAAATAAATATAACTCATTATCACTTGCGTTAATTTTCTAAATTCATACCATTAAACTAGTGCTGGAATTTATTCCACAAAACCGAGATGGTATGAAGTTGTTAAAAATTCAATAAAGCTAAGTTTTGATCAACTGGAATATTCTTGAAACCATTATACCGGTGTTGGAAATTCTTTCCAGCAAAGCCGAGATGGCAAGTAAAGAATAAACCAATAACTAAATAAATCGATTGAAAACATGTTCTGTCCCAAGACAGAAAACACTCTTTCAACAAATTTGCGTTGTTGCCGGGGAATTGCTAAATAATAGAAATTATTATTTACTATGCTATATTATTAATAATCTTGTACATAAATTTTTTTCTTCACTTTTTGTACAAATTAATTTGAATTTGTATAAAAATGTAAATAATAAACTGTATTCTAATCTTGTTTATTGTTTATACTTTAGATTTCTTTTCCTACTAATTTCTTTGTTGGAAAATAGATATGATTTCCTTTTTGTTTATCTCAGGAATATGGCTTACAATCTAAACATTGATATTCACGATGAAGTTTATACAGAAGTTAGATGAAGGAGTTTCAACAGAAGTTAGATGAAGTACTTAAAAAATTGGCAGAATTATCCAAACAGTTGATGAACATAAAAAATGAGAATTTTTGCTGTAAAGAGTGCAGCCAAAAACATAGCGATGTCCGGAAGGAGATTTGTTTCATAAACCAACTAAAATCACTTCACCACAAACTGAAATAGATATTGGAGCAGTTTATGCAAACAAACATCACACATCAAAAAGGAAACCGAAGATGCTATAAAAAAGATGGGAGATTAGATCAGGAAAATAACTGAAATTTAGTCAAACTAAGTTATTTTAGCACACTGCAAAAGTATCACAACTAGAAGTGGGAAAATTGTGGGTGTTGAAAAAAAAAGAATTGGAAGGAAAAGAATAAAATAAATGAAAAATAAGAAAATGAAAAAAATAAAAAATAGAAAAAGAAAAAAAGCACGGTGAACCATAAACTAGTGGGGTACAAAAACAATACCCACTAGTGAAAGAAAGAATACCCTATCCCACAACTTATTCAAAAGCCAAAGAAAAAGAGAAGAAATTCAAATAGTTTATAGAAGTGCTCATATCTTTGCAAATCAACATTCCATTTTCCGAATCTTTGGAGCGAATGCTCGTATACTCCAAGTTTATGAAGGAATTGCTATCCAAAAAGAGAAGGTATCAGGATGTAGAAGTCATTCACCTTAATGCAATTTGTAGTGCTATCTTGCAATCAAACATACCTCACAAATAGGAAGACCTAGGCAGTGTGACTATCCTGATCACAATCGGAAAAGTAAATGTGGGAAAAGCACTTGTTGACTTGGGAGCCAGTGTCAGCCTAAGGCCATTATCTTTGGTGAGTAAAAGTGGAGGTGTTCAACTGAAGCCAACAAGAATGTCTCTCCAACTTGAAGATAGATCTATAAAATATCTAGAAGGAGTTGCTGAAGACGTTCTGGTTAAAGTTAACAAATTTCTCATTCCTATTGACTTCACCGTCATTGACATTTCCGAAGATGTAGAAATACCTCTCATTTTTGGGAGGCCATTCCTGAGAACGGAGAGGATGGAGATAGACATGGAAAATGGCAAACTGAAAGTCCGTGTAGATGATGAAGAAATTCAGTTTGACATTTTGCAAGCAACGCACCACCCAAAGGACAAGGGGCAATGCTTTCAAATAGATGTTCTTCGTGAAATTTGTGAGCAACCTCAACTAGATGGACCTTTGGAGATGCCTACAGATTGAAACTCTTGATGCAAAAGCTGATTGAAACTGGTATGTAGAGGAGGATCAGATCAAAAGCTGATTGAAACTCTTGATGCAAAATAGATCCTCCCTTTACAAGAAAGGTTTGAAGATAGCCAGAGTAAAGACAACAAATCAACATTGCAACTGTAATTGAAGGAACTTCTGACCCATTTGAAAGGAAACTCCAACAAATTAGTAATTATCAGCAATTTGCTTAACACTCTAGAAGAGCAAAAATTGATTCAACTATAAGAACAACACCAAAAAGCACTTGGGTGGACATTAACAGATCTGAAAGAAATCAGTCTATCATACTGTATGCACAAAATTATGATGGAAGATGATTACAAATCCTATGCACAACCACAAAGAAGACTCAACCCAACTATGAAGGAAGTGGTTAGAAAAGAGGTGGTGACGATGCTTGAAGCTGGTATGGTTTATCCTATTTCAGATAGCATATGGGTAAGTCCGGTTCAAGTAGTACCTAAAAGAAGATGAATGACGGTAATCCGAAACAAGAATAATGATTTTATCCCAACTAGAGCTGTTACTTGATGGAGAATGCGCATAGATTACCGCAAACTCAATGCAACCACAAGAAAAGATCATTTTCCGCTACCTTTCATGGATCAGATGCTTGAAAGGTTAGAAGGACGGGCCTTTCTATTGTTTCCTAGATGGATACTCGGGTTACCACCAAATTGTTGTTGATCCAATAGACCAACAAAAGACGACATTTACTTGTCGTTTCGGCGTCTATGCTTATCGAAAAATGTCATTCAGACTATGTAATGCTCCTGCTACTTTTGAAAGATGCATGCTGGCTATTTTCACCGACTTGGTAGAAAAAGGCATCAAGGTCTTCAAGGATGATTTTTCAGTATTTGGGGACTCCTTTGAATTATGCCTGAAAAATGTGGAGACAGTGCTGGAAAGATGCGTGCAAACATACTTGGTACATAATTGGGAAAAGTGTCATTTGATGGTCACAAAAGGGATTGTATTAGGGCACTGATAAGTGCCAAACATACCTAGATTTCATACACTTTTATGGCACTTATCTAAAGCATAATTGAGAAAAAGCAACTTAAAACAATACTTTTTGTATAAAATATCACAATCTTGTATATTTGTGTTTGTATTACTTTTTTATTTATTTTGTAGGATTTAGAAAGAAGAAAAGCAAAATTAAAAAAAAGGCTCATGGTCAATAAGAAAAAGAAGTCAAAACCAAGGTGCTCAAGCAGGCAGCTGAGTGTGCACCAAGCCACGCTAAGCTGACCTGGACACCAGCCTGACCTGGACCAAGCATCTCAAGCAAGCAACTGAGCGGACCTGCTTGACAGTTCAGCCTAGCACCAGACTAGTCCTGACATGGTCATAACTCAAGCTCGACACAGTCAGACACGAGCTTGGCACATGCCCAAGCTGCTCAACAAGCAGCTTAGCGGTACAACCAAGCAGCTCAGCGGAGAATTAGACTCCTGCCCAGATCAGCAAGTACCAGGCCGCGTCCTAGTCAGCACGGTCAAAGCTAATGAACAAGCAGCTTAGCGCTGCTACAGGTGTGCTAAGCGGTGTGAACCTAGACTTGACTAAGCTGACCTGGACACCAGCCTGACCTGGACCAAGCATCTCAAGCAAGCAACTGAGCGGACCTGCTTGGCAGTTCAGCCTAGCACCAGACTAGTCTTGACATGGTCATAACTCAAGCTTGACACAGTCAGACACGAGCTTGGCACATGCCCAAGCTGCTCAACAAGCAGCTTAGCGCTGCTACAGGTGTGCTAAGCGGTGCGATAGACTCCTGCCCAGATCAGCAAGCACCAGGCCACGTCCTAGTCAGCACGGTCAAAGCTAATGAACAAGCAGCTTAGCGCTGCTACAGGTGTGCTAAGCGGTGCGAACCTAGACTTGACTTAGCCATCAAGCAAACCATGAAGTCACCAATGACATCACTTCAAGTAGCCCACCATAGGTTTTTACAGAGTAGCTCACCATAGCTGGTCCCATAGCTCACAATTAGCTTTGGTGAGTCAAGCATAAGGAGGTGACAAAGCTACTTGATCAAGTGACCAAACCCATGCTGAAGGGTTTGGTCAGCTTCTAAGCAGTTCTAACAAGCAGCTCAGCGGCTCCAGGGAACTTCTATAAATAGAGGCACATTTCATTCGAATAAAAAAAACATCATATCTCACAACATCATTCACCATTCTGCCTAGAAATTCTTCCCTGATGTTCTATCTTCTTGTTCTTAGTTCTTAGGAACTTTATTAAGTAAGTGTTGTAATTTTAGTTTATAATTCAAGAGGAGAAAAGGAGAATGCAAATGAGATTAAAAAATCAATTTTGTAATCTCGTTTGGAACTCAAACATTCCAATCATTAGATGGATGGTTCATGCTCCTAACAATTTCTTTTGAACATGGTTATGTATTTCTACTTCTTCTTATATTCTGAAAAGTTTGAATTTAATCATTCAAGTTGGTGTGTTGATTAATTTTACTTGTTTGAGAAATTATTAATGCTCTTTTTAGGTTGATCACCTAAAAATTGATTTCAAGTCATAAAATTACTTGTCTCAAACACTTAACAAATAAACTAAGAAGTAGTTGTACTACTTAGTTTATTTGCCAAGTTAAGCATATTTTTCTTAACATCTTATATTTATTACTACTTCAATATTAGAGTAGCCAAGATTAGGGTGTGACAACCTAATCTCTTTGTGGACGTAATATTGTTTAGTAATAAATATAAGTGATTATCATTCTACCATTTTAGGACATACACTAAAAGGAGGATTTTACAACTTGGTATTTGGAGTTAACCAAAGTAAAACATAAGAACTTGTCTAAGTAGTTCAAATTCATAAGAAGTTGAGAAATATTTTCCTTATTCAAAATAATCTTGTCACCTCAAGAATTTGCTAATATTTTGTTTATTTTTCTTATTAATTGTTTATATGCAATTCAAAACAAAACCCATCAAAATATGTTTAACTCATTATTTGTGCATTGCATATTCATATGATTCATTCTATTAGGCAATTCCTTGTGGTTCGACATAACCCTATACTATACTACAATTGAATCTTGAAAGAGGTGTAAATTGTAAAATAGTAAAGCGTTATCAATAAATTTATTTGTTGAAAACACCTCTTAATATACAAAAGTGATGAAACTAACTTACTAACTTTTATTTATTGTTATTTACATTCCGCAATTTTTTTATTCTTTAATATCAACTTTCCTTAAGGAAGAAGTTTGGTTTTTTAATAAAAGGAACCCAAAAGGGAGTATATAAGGAGCTTTCTAGGACACACGGGGTTCTATCAAAGATTTATCAAAGACTTCTCGAAAACAGCTAATTCCCTTTGCAATTTACTTCTTAAAGATTTTGTTTTTAATTCTGATGATTCTTTTTTAGAAGCATTCAATAAATTAAAATATAGTCTGGCAACTGCCCCTGTCATAACTACACCAATCTGGGATCTACGTTTTGAATTAATGTGCGATACAAGTGATTACACAGTTGGTGATGTTTTGGGACAGAAAAAGGAACGGGTTTTTCATGCAATACACTATGCTTGTAAGGTTTTAAATGAAACACAAGTTAATTATGCAACCACTAAAAAATATTTACTAGACATAGTATTTGGTTTGGAAAATTTTAGAAGTTATTTGATTGGGGCAAAATTTATTGTTTACACAGATCATGCCACAATCAAATATCTTCTAATGAAACCCGATTCCAAGCCACAATTAATTCGATTCCAAGCCACAATTATAGGAATTTGACTTAGAAATTCATGACAAAAGCGGAAAAGAAAATCAAGTGGTAGATCATCTGTCACGATTAATCAACAAAGAAGTCACGAACGAAGAAAAGAAAATAGTCGAGGAATTTCCAGATGAAAAACTATTTCTTTTGGCAGAACGAAAATGGTTTGCTGATATTGCAAATTACAAAGCATCAGGAATTATTCCTGAAAATCTGAACTATCATTAACAAAATTATTTTCTCAAAGAAGTTAACCATTATGTTTGGGATGAACCGTATTTGTTCAAAGAAGGGGCTGATAGCATTATAAGGAGATATGTTGATTCAAATGAAGCCCATAAAATATTATGGCATTTCCATGGTTCAACATATAAGGAGCACTATAATGGAGAACAAACTGTTGCTAAAGTTCTCCAATCTGGGTTTTTTGGCCTACCCTATTTAAATATGTCCAAGAATTTGTTCAAAAAATGTGACGTCTGCCAAAGAACAGGCGGAGTTGGGAAAAGAAATGAAATGCCCCATCAAACTATTTTAGAAATCGAAGTTTTTGACTGCTGGGGCAGTGATTTCATGGGACGTTTCCCACCATCTAACTCAAACGAATACATCTTGGTGGCAGTTGACTATGTTTCTAAATGGGTAGAAGCAATAGCAACTCCAAAAGCAGATGGAAAAACAGTTATAAAATTGTTGAAAAATAATATTTTTTGCCATTTTGGAACACCAAGAGTGCTTATAAGTGATGGTGGTTCTCATTTTATAAAATTCCAATTACGAAAAGTTTTGGAATTTTATAGTGTTAAAATAAGGTAGCATCACTTTATAACCCACAAACAAATGGGCAAGCGAAAGTCTCCAACCGTGAACTAAAAAGAATTTTGGAAAAAAATATCTCTTCATCAAGAAAAGATTGGTTACAAAAGTTGGATGATACTTTATGGGCTTACCGAACTGCTTTTAAATCACCAATAGGCCAAACTCCATACCAACTGGTTTATGGCAAAGCTTGTCATTTACCAGTTGAATTGGAGCATAAAGCCTATTGAACACTTAAATTTTTAAAATTTGATTTAAATGATGCAGGCATAAAAAGGAAGAATCAATTACATAACTAGAAGAAATGAGTTTCTAGTCCTACGAATCTTCCAAACTTTACAAGGAAAAAACGAAGAAGTACAATGACTCCAAAATTCGAATGAATTTTTTTTTCAAAGGACAAAAGGTGCTTCTTTTCAATTTAAGACTCAAATTGCTTCCCAAAAAGTTGAAAACAAAATGGTTGGGACCATTTGTAATTAAAAATGTAAAAGAATATTAGGCAATTGAGCTTGAAGATGCTGAGTCCAAAAGAACTTGGACAATCAATGGACAGAGGTTAAAACCATATCTTGGTAATGGATCATCTGTCATCAATGCAGAACTAGACTAAAACCTCTACGAGCTAAAAACAAGCGTTAAGCAATTGACGTTAAACAAGCGCTTGCTGGGAGGCAACCCAGTAGTTGGTTATTTTTTAAATTTCTTTTTAATTTATGTTTTGTGTTTAATTAAGTTTGTGTTTAGAAGTAATATGATATTCTTTTGAAAATTTCATATGCATCAAACATATCCTTAAAACCAATATTTCCATTGGCTTGAGAACAAGCCATCATTTAAAGAGGGGGAACATAGTTTAATGCATATGTAAATTTAAAGAGGGGTAACATGATCTTTGCACACATTTATTAAAAATCAAGAAGTGTAAATCCAAGCCAAGTGAGGGAGTGAGCCAAACACGTGAGGATCAAAGTTAAATCACCATACACCTGGCCAGATCAGCAAGCACAAAGCCACTTCACCACGAGCACGGTCAAAGTGCTCAAGTAGGCAGCTTAGCGCTGCCACATAGGAGCTTGGCGGTGTGCACTCAGCAAGTTGGTCAAGTTGACTTAGCCACCAAGAAACCACGACATCATGCATGACCTCACTCCAAGTAGCCTCCATTGGCTTTTCAGAGGTAGCTCACAATAGCTGGGCAAGTAGCTCACAATAGCTTGGGTAACTCATCCCCAAGCAGGTGACTAAGTTGCTTGGCCAAGTGACCAAACCTATGCTGAAGGGTTGGTCAACAACTTGGCGGTGGAATTGAGTAGCTTGGCAGTGGCAGAAAACTCCTATAAATAGGAGGCACTTCAAGGCATTCAAAGCATTCCATGTTACATATTCTCACATCCAAAATTCTATCTTCTTCTACACTTTCTTCTCTGTAATTATCTTGGAGAATTAATACTCCAAAGTAGTTTAGCTAAGTTTATTTCGTAGTTTCTCCTTAATTCAAGAGGAGAAGGAGTAAGAAAATGAGATGTAAAAATTCATTTTGCAATCTCATTTGTGCATGGTAAAGTGTCTAAAATCCTTGGATTAATATGGCTAATGCTCCAAAAAATTAGTTGAATTTTGGCTCACTAATATTTCTTGTAATTTCTTGATTCATTATAAAGAATCATGTTTAAGTTATTACTTTGGGAATTTCAAATCTTTAAAAAGTGCTTAATGTGGTTTTGGCTTGATCACCTAAAACTTGATTTCAAGATCCAAAATGCTTCTTTTTAAAGTCTTGACAAATGATCAAAAAAGTAGGAATATACCTTAACTCATTTGCCAAATCAAAGCATCCATTTTAAGCAACTTATAACCAAGGCTAATCAATGTTTATAGAGCCTGAAATAAGGCGTGACAACTTATTTATTACTTTATTCTTTATACCAAATCTTCTAAATAAGTGGTACGGTTAACTTCTAACTTTATGCTTTTGTTCATTTTATTATTCTTTGATACCAACCTTTCGTAGGAGATGGTATGGTTAACTTAATAAAATGAGACCGACCTTTATGGTATAGTTAAATGGAACCCGAAAAGGGAGTAAATAAATAAAGGCACTACATAAATAAATATCACTCATTATCACTTGTGTTAATTTTCTAAATTCATACCATTAAACCGGTGTTGGAATTTATTCCACAAAACTGAGATGGTATGAAGTTGTTAAAAATTCAATAAAGTTAAGTTTTTGATCAACTAGAATATTCTTGAAACCATTATACCGCTGTTGGAAATTCTTTCCAACAAACACGAGATGACGAGCAAAGAATAAACCAGTAACTAAATAAATCGATCGGAAACATGTTCTGTCCCTAGACAGAAAATACTCTTTCAACAATTTCCTCCCCTTGGGTAATTGTTCTGGAAATTTTCCTTGGAGGATTGTTGACAAATTGGACCTCCTCATTCTGAGTCTGGCATTAACCCATGTAATGATCATTAGTGCATTGGTCACATCTAAAAACCGACTTCTTTGAAGACTCTCTAATATGTCTAGGAAGATCATTTAGCAGTGAGATACTTCATGTAATTGTTGCTGAAGCAGTTTGTGCTGAGCTCACACAACACCTGTTGTGCTCTATTCAAGGATTCCACCTCTCCTTGGCGGTGGCCCTCTCTGATGTTGACTCTTTTGATCATTTAGGGCCATGTACTCAATAATGTCAATGACCTCTTGCGGGGGCTTTGTCAACAGTTGTCCACCCACAGTTGTGTTTAGAAACCATTTATGTTGCTGTTGTAACCCGTTGATGAAAATATGAATTCGAGTTTGCACATCAAACCCGTGGTTGGGACATTTCCTCAACATCGACTTGAATCTGTCCCACGATTCACAGAGGCTTTCATTTTTTGGTCACACAAAATTGGATATGGTAGTCTTCATATCCATAAACTTCCCTTACAGAAAGTGTCTGTTCATGATTTTTTCCTCCACCACATTCTAATTATTTTGGATATATGGAGGCAAATCCAGGAACCACTCCTTAGCCTTCCCAATGCGAGTTAATGGGAAGAGCTTGAGAAAGACCGCCTCTTCTTCTTGCTCAGAAATTTCGGCAGTCCCGACTACTTCATTCTCTCTATTTCCAAGAAAGAGATTAGTAGAAAAGAATTGAATTTACAAAGTGTTGTACTTTACATTTTTATACAAATAAAATATTAAATTTGTACAAAAAGTAAAGAATTTTTTTTATGCTTAATTATTAATGATATAGTATAATACTATAAAAAAAATCTATTAAAAATCAATTCCCCGGCAGCGGCGCCAATTTGTTGATAATTAGATTTCCACAACAGGAATCCCCTCTCTCGACAACAAATTGCGTTGTCACTTTTTTGAAGGGTTAATTCGAGTTGTTGCAAGTTTACTTATATTTAATTAGAGTGATGAGTGATGAACAATTTATTTAATTAGTGACTTTATTTATTTACTCCCTTCTCGGATTCCTTTAAAGGTCGATCTCATTTTATTAAGTTAACCATACCATTTCTTATGAAAGGTTGGCATCAAAGAATAAAATGAACAAAAGAATAAAGTTAGCAGTTAACCGCACCACTTCTTTCGAAAGGTTGGTATAAAGAATTAAATAATAAAGCAATAAATAAATATTAGTTGCGGAAAAGTAAATGACAGAAAGTAAAAGTTAGCGGTTAGATTTATTATTCATCACTCTTTTATTATTCTGAGTAACAATCCATTGATTTGATTGCACTTTTTGCATATTATTCCTATGTACAAAGTTACAAACCATGAATTGGTTTGATCTTATGTTTTTAGGAATCTTTTTAATCAACAAATAAAATTTATAAGTGAACACTTTACTATGTAGTATAATATTAGGAATCCTTTTAAGCAACAAATAACACTTTACTATTTTAGGAATCCTTTTGCATCTCTTTTCAAGATTCAATTGTAGTATAATATAGGGTTATGTCGAACCAAAGGGAATTGCATTAATACAAGAAAGTCATATAGACATATTATAGCAAAAATAATGATTAACAACGTTTTGATGGTATTTGTGTTATGTTGCATAAAATTTAACAAGGAAACATAAACTAATATTCACAAATTCTTAAGGAGAAATTGGTTTGCAATATGGAATTATTTCTAGACTCAAATGATTTTTGAAATACATTAACAAATACATTCGGTATATTCCACACATCATTTCTTAATCCCCCACCTAGTGTCCTAGTATGATAAGATGCTTTCCAAACCTTATGTAATACACCAAATAATAATTAACTGCCACTCATCGGAGAAGGTTCTCACAACCTACTTCAGGCCCTGTTAACAATTTTTAGCCTTGAACATAAGTTTCTTAAAATAGATGCTTGATATGGCTAGTGAACTAAGGTGTAGGTTATAATTTTTAGTTCACTTGTCAACACTTTAAGAAGAAGCATTTTTGGATCTTTAAATCAAGTTTTAGGTGATCAAGCTAAAACCTCACTAAGAATTTCTTAGAGAATCAAAACTTAACCAAAAGTAATAACTTGAATGTATTGAAATCAAAAGATGATACAAATGAAGAAAAGAAATAAGTTTACACTATAATCCAAATCAATGTGTAGGAGCTTTACCCATCTATCCAAGGATGATATGCTTTTGGAACCGAAGGAGATTACAAAATTAACTTTTGCCTCACGTTTTCCAACTCCTTTCTCCTCTTGAATTCTAAGAGAAAATTATAAAAATGACATAAGAACTAGCTTGGAACAGTGGCCCCAAAGTACAAGAATTTTAGGGAGAAGTGTTTTTGAAAGAAGAAGTGAAGAATGGAATTTATTTTGAATGGTGGAAGGCCCCCTCTCTTTATAGGCAACCAGGTGACCACCTGACCCTCTTTTTGTCCATGCAAGGCGCACCAAACCCTCAGCATGGGTTTGGTCCTTGGCCAAGCAGTTTTGTCAACTGCTTGTAGTTGACTCAGCAAAGCTAGTTGTGAGCTACTTTACCAGGATAATGTAGGATATTCTGAAAAGTGCTCAGGGCCTTGTCAAGTGAGGTCATGCATGATGTAATTGTTGCTTGGTGGCTAAGTCAAGTTAACCACTTGCTGGGTCCAGCCCGCTTGGCTGCTTAGCTGGCATCAGTAAGCTGCCTGCTTGAGCAGCTTTGTCCTGCTCTAGCCACGTGTGTTGTTCTAGCTCGGGGGTTTAGGTGAACGTTGAGGTGCCTGCTTCAGTAGGTTGGCTTGTGCCAGACTTGAGTCTGACCGTGTATATCTTGTGCCTGACCGAGCCAAGTTGGTGTCAGGTCAACTAGGCGGTCCTGTTTGTCCACGCCAGTCTGCTTAGTGAGCAACTTCATGTTTTTGGTTAATGCTTATGGCCAAGCACTTAACTTTCCATGTGTGCAGCAAAAGTGGCTTATGTGGACACCTCCTTGTTTGACTATTTATCTAATTTTTTTCTCTTTAATTTTCCCTAAAAAAATTTCACAGAATGATTTGGAAAAGAGGTGGTCAAAATTTACAATCAAACTATGACAATTTACCTAAAAAGTGTTGAATTAAGTTGGTTTTGCATGAATTACGTAGGATAAGTGCCATGAAAAGTGTATGCAAATTAGGTATTTTTGGCACTTATCATTATGCTCATTATATTTTTTGTTAATAGAAAATGGATCAAAAACGGATGAGTGCCAATCGATTGACGAAGAAGTATGAGGAAGGAGTGAAATCCTTTGTTAGATTTGCAATTGAGAATATTGAAAACCCTAATAGAATTTTATGTCCTTGCTTAAGATGTTGTCACTTAAACCGGATTACTCCGAATGAGTGAAAGGTTTATTTAGTGTGTCACGGTATTGATCAGAGTCACACATGTTGGATAAGACATGATGAGAAGTGAGACGTTATGGATTGTGATGGTGAGATGCATATGAAAGAAAACTACACAAATGCATATGAAAATGATCTTTTCGAGGAAATGGCAAACATTGTCGAAAAGGATCTTCAGGATTGTCCTGAGATGTTTCCGCGATTGATAAGTGATGCTGAGAAACCATTATATGATGGTTGTACTAAATTCACAAGATTGGCAGAGATGTCAAGGTTGTATATGTTTAAAGCTATTAATGGATTTACTGATAAGAGTTTCACCAACTTGCTTGCACTTCTGAAGGATATATTGTTGGAAGATAATGTGCTCCCTTCTTGAACCTATGATGCAAAACAAATGTTATGCTCCATTGGCTTAGACTAAACTAGGATACATGCTTGTTAAAATTATTGCATCTTATTTTTTAATGAGTATAATTTATTAAAGTTTTGTCCTAAATGTAATGCATCACAATATAAGAAGGAAGACTCAATTCCCAAATTGGTTGTATGTTATTTTCCCATCAAAGCAAGATTCAAGCGCATGGTTAGCATGGCCAAAGATGCAAAAAAGTTGACATGGCATGATGAAGAAAGGATTAAAGATGGCAAGCTTTAGCATCCTGTAGATTCTCCTCAATGGAGAAAATTGATCATGACTATCCTAGTTTTGGTCAAGAATCAATAAATTTATGCCTTGCATTGTCAACGAATGGAATTAACCCACATAGTGTTCAAAGTTTCTCCCATAGTACATGGCCAGTGATGTTGGGGATATATAACCTACCTCATTCTCTATGCATGAAGCGCAAATATGTGATGTTATCTATGTTAATTTTTGGAGCTAATCAACTAGGAAATGACATAGACATATATTTGGCTCCATTAATTAAAGACTTGAATAAAATTTGGGAGACATGCATATATGTATATGATGTGTATAGGGAAGAAAGCTTCGACTTGAAGTCTTTGTTGTTCGGCACAATCAGTGATTTCCCTGCTAATGGTAATCTATCCGGATAGAGTACAAAAGGACATTTTGCATGTCCTATATGTGAAGACAATACTCATTCAATGAGGTTGGAACACTATAAGAAGAATGTCTTCCTTGGCCATCGTAGATTTTTGCATTCAGATCATCACTATCGACGATGGAGAAAAGCATTTGATTGAAACAATGAAGAAGGTTGTGCTCCTTTGTCGTTAATGGGTGACCAATTATTTCAAAAGCTAAAGGGTTTGAATAATAACTTTGGGAAACCTTTTGCAATATTGGAGTTCATTATATGTAAGATATTTCCTCGATGTTATGCATATTGAAAACAAATTGTTTGAAAGCCTCCTTGATACCTTACTCAATGTCCCTATTAAGACCAAAGATGGATTGAATGCAAGGTTGGACTTGGTTAGTATGGGAATAAGAAAGGAATTAGGGTCAATAATGAAGGGAAAGAGTACATTTCTACCTCTAACAACTTATACTCTGTCGAGGAAGGAGATAATGGAATTTTTTAAATTTCTTCATGGTGTTAAAGTTCCATAGGTGTACTCTTCCAAAATTCAGAACCACATATCAATGAAAGACCTCAAATTTAAAGGTCTTAAGTCTCATGATTGTCATGTACTTATGGAGCATTTCTTACCTATTGGAATACAGTCAATTCCACCTAAAAAAGTTCGTGGAATCATAACTAAGTTATGCTTCTTTTCCAAGGAAATTTGTAGCAAAGTGATTGACCCTGAGAAATTACATTCATTACAAAGACAAATTATTTTGACTTTGTGTGAGCTTGAAATGTATTTCCCACCTTCTTTTTTTGACATAATGGTTCATGTAAGCATTCACCTTATCCGAGAGACACAACTATGTGACCCTTCCTATTTGAGATGGATGTACCCCTTAGAGCGTTATATGAAGACATTAAAAGGGTATGTGAGAAACCGATCAAGACCAAATGGTTCTATAGTCGAGCGATATGTTGTTGAAGAAGTTCTTGATTTTTGTACTGGATACTTTACCGATGGTGATTTCATGGGCATTCCCAAGCCTCGGTATGCAAAACAAAACATTTGGTGAAGGTATTACTAGGAATGAAATATTGACTATAACAAGAACCGAATTGGAGCAAGTGCACTTATATGTTTTACATAATGCCGACGAGGTTGAGCCATATGCTGAAATACACAAGGAGATTCTAAGGAAGTCTTATCCAAGTAAGAATGAAAATTGGATTTCCAATGAGCATAATTGGTGTTTCATAAAGTGGCTAAAAAATCACATTGATGAGGAGTTGAATATAAATGCACATTTGGTTTACGAAAGATTGAAATGGTTAGCCAATGGTCCAAGTATTCATGTCTTATCCTACACAGGTTACTTAATTAATGAGTTCACATTTTATATGAAAAAACAAGATGATCAAAGTAAAATGCAAAATAGTGGTGTGACTCTTGTTGCTTGAACTTTACACATGTCATAATTTGGGGTGATTGAACAAATATGGGAATTGGATTACACAAGGTTTCAGATGCCGCTTTTTTATTGTATGTGGGTTGATAACAACAATGGCTTTCGAGTTGATAAGTTAGGGTTCATGCAGGTGGATCTTAATAGGCCAATATATAAAGATGAGTCATTTATTCTAGCATCACAAGCTTGACAAGTATTCTATGTTAGTGACCCAACTAATATGAAATGGTTCATTGTTCTTTTAACTAAAAAAATAATCGTCAATAATATTGATGACCAAGAATATGAAAATATTGATGAAGATGATCCTTTTTTTGTGACATATCCGTCATGTGAGAGTGGGCCAACTACGGATGATGATTTATCTACAAGAAATGATCTTGATGAAGGGCTTTGGGTGAATCAATATGTTCCTCTAAACAATGATGATCTTACAAGCCAAAAACAATCAAACAAAAGGAAAAAGTAGATGCAAGTAGTCTTTGTATAATTATAGCTTAATTTTGATTGTTTGTAATTTGAATAATTTTTTTTTTGTAATTGGCATAATTTTTTATTTGTTATTACGCACTTTGTCAAAACATAATTGGCATGATATTTATTGTTTGTAGTTCGTATTTTATTGATGTTAATAAAACAAACTTTTGGCTTGTATTAATGTGTTTGTGCTGTTGAGAATGTATAAAATGTATATGCTATTGAGAATGTATGTGCTGCTAATAAATATATATGCAAGTATTAATTTCTACAAATCAATAGAGAATTCTAGGGGAAGCCCTAGAATGCGCTTTCGTAAAGGATTGATATAACAATGCTTTTTATAGACTGCGATGTTGTATATTCTTAATACATCAATACTATGTTTGTGCTACGCTATTGTATTAAGGTGATATTTGATAATATTTATGAATAATACTACAACAATGCTATTTGACACCTCCTTGCTTGACTATTTTTCTAATTTTTTCTTCTCTTTGATTTTTCCTAAAAAACTTCACACAAATATTTGGAAAAGAGGTGGTCAAAATATACAATAAAACTATGGCAATTTATCTAAAAAAGTGTTGAATTAAGTTGGTTTTGCATGAATTATATAGGATAAGTGCCATGAGAAGTATATAAAAATTAGGTATTTTTAGCACTTATCAACTCCCCCAACTTGAGACTTTGTTTGTCCTCAAAAAAATGGTAAAACACATCCAAATTGTTTTTGGCTAAATTTTAAGATTAGATTGACATGATTTCAATTTTCGCATAAGCAAGCTCAAAATTTTCAATGAGATTTTTCAAGATTTGTGAATTTCACACATAATGCTTCAAACATCAATGTCATGCTTTTGTTCATCAAAAAATGTGTAACAAAACCAAAGCAAATAATTTTCAATCAAAAAGTGTTTGTTGTGCACAAGTTCAAAAATAGAACTTTTCAAGGGATGTAAGTGTTTCACTCAAATAAAACAAGAAGGCTTTACTCTAATGCACATCTAATACAAACTCATGTGAAATGACAAGTATTAGTTATGAAAACAGAAGTTATAGAATCATAAAACTTCATGAAAAAGCATGAAAAATATGCATGAACATGTGAGGGAAAACATGAGAAATTATAACATGAAATGCACTCAATCCTAAAGCATAGAATCTCTCATTTCTAAACTCACAAATGCACTTAACAAATAGATGCAACAATTAACACGTAAAATGCTCTAACTCTCTAATGAATGCAACATGCAACTTATGAGATTAATTCTGAAAACGCAGTTTATAAAGAATCAGTCCAGAACCCCAGATAATCGATTAAATGCCATCTTAATCGATTAACGTGATTCAAAATGATAACTGATTCTGTTTTTCAGTTTTTCAATTCCAACAACTTAACAAACAGTTAGGTTAATCGATTAACGTAATGCCTTAATCGATTAACAACATTTAAAAACGTATTCCAGTAGCAACCACTTTTCACAGCAGTTGGGTTAATCGATTAAAGGATTGGTTAATCGATTAACAACAATTAAAATGTGTATTTTTAAATACAAAACATCAAATACGTTATGCACTTAGATAATACATGTTTAACACTTAGTTTTATGCCTAGAATGCACATATACATGTATTTACGTAATGCATGAACATATTATGAAATGACATATCTCATGGATGAAATGATTTAAAAGATATATGCATATGAGACATGTATTAGGTGCCCTAAGCCTTCGACTCAACTTAAACTAGAATCTAGTCTAAGCCTAGTACCAAATAAAGACTTAAGCACGCTGATTTGTTGATGATCTTCAAGCTCTTATAGGCACAAGTTGTCCTCATCAAAACCATGACATTCAAGGAGAGCTTTCCAAAGTGTTCCTCTTGACATGCACACGTTCACGATTAACTTGGTGAAAAACATCTTTTCTATATAAACTGTATTTTCAACAAATTTCATATACGATTTAATACATCCATACATTCATATTAGAATTGCTAAGTTGCGTATTTTCATGTTCAATGTATGTCATTTAGGCATAGAGAATTGCATGTGAGATTAGAGTGAGATAGTATTATGCTTAGGGATTAACATGTCATCCA
>NC_032015.1:15171606-15172221 GCF_001865875.1 Lupinus angustifolius | reverse complement strand
AGGATGAGGAGGAGGAGGAGGATAAGGACGAGAATGAGGATGAGGATGAGGAAGGAGGACGAGGATGAGGATGAGGATAGGATGAGGATGACGATGAGGACGAGGATGAGGATGAGGACGAGGATGAGGATAAGAAGAGGATGAGGATGAGCATGAGGATTAGGATGCGGATGAGGGTGAGGATGAGGATGAGGATGAGGATGAGGATTAGGATTAGGATGAGGATAGGATGAGGATGAGGTTGAGGAAGTGGATTGGATTAGGATAGGATGAGGATGAGGACGAGCATGAGGATGAGAATAGAGGACGAGGATGTGGATAAGAATAGGATGAGGATGAAGATGAGGAAGAGGATAAGGAGGAGGATGAGGATGAGCAAGAGGATGTGGATAGGATAAGGACGAGGATGAGGTTGAGCAAAGGATTAGGACGAGAATGAGGATGAGGATAGGATGTGGATTAGAATGAGGATGAGGATAGGATGAGGAAGAGGATGCAGAGGATATGGTGAGGACGACCATGAGAATGAGTATAGGATGAGAATGTGGCAGAGGATGAGGATGAGGATGAGGATGAGGATGAGGAAGAGGAAGAGGATGAGGATAGGATGAGGAC
>NC_032015.1:15171057-15171506 GCF_001865875.1 Lupinus angustifolius | reverse complement strand
AGAATGAGGATGAGGATGAGGATGATGATGAGGATGAGGATGAGGATGAGGATAAGGATGAGGATGAGGATGAGGATGAGGATGAGGATGAGTATAAGGATGAGGTTAGGATGAGTATGAGGATGAGAATGAGAATAGGATGTGGAGGAGTATGAGGAGGAGGATGAGGAGGAGGATGAGGATGAGGAAGAGGAAAGGATGAGTACGAGAATGAGAATGAGGATAGGATGAGGATGAGGAGGAGGATGAGGATGAGGAAATGGATAGGATGAGGACTAGAATGAGGATAGGATGACGATGAGGATAGCATGAAGACGAGAATGAGGAAGAGGATGAGGATAGGATGAGTTAGAGGAAGAGGATGAGGATGACGATAGGATGAGGACGAGAATGAGGATGAGGATGAGGATAGGATGAGGATGAGGATGAGGAAGAGGATAGGATAGGAT
>NC_032015.1:15170525-15170957 GCF_001865875.1 Lupinus angustifolius | reverse complement strand
TTGGATGAGGATGAGGATGACGATGAGGATAGGATAAGGATGAGGATGAGGAAGAGGATGAGGATAAGGAGGAGTATAGAATGACGATGAGAATGAGAATGAGGATAGGCTGAGGATTAGGACGTGGATAGGATCAGGAGGAGAATGAGGATGAGGATGTGGATAGGAGGAGGAGGAGGATGAGGATGAGGATGACGACGAGGATGAGTATGAGGATGAGGATAAGGATGAGGATAGGATGAGGACGAGAATGAGGATGAGGATAGGATGAGGAGGATGATGAGGATGAGGACAAGATGAGCACGAGAATGAGGATGAGGAAGAGGATGAGGATGAGGATATGGATAGGATTAGGACGAGAGTGAGGATGAGGATAGGATGTGGATTAGGACGAGGATGAGGATAGGATGAGGACGAGAATGAGGATGAGGA
>NC_032015.1:15170196-15170425 GCF_001865875.1 Lupinus angustifolius | reverse complement strand
GAGGATAAGATGAGGACGAGGTTAGGATGTGGATGAGGATGAGGATGAGGTGAGGATGTGGACGAGGATAAGGATGAGGTTAGGATGTGGATGAGGATGAGGATGAGCATGAGGATNNNAGGATAGGAGGAGGGAATGAGGATAGGATGAAGAGGAGGAGGAAGAGGAAGAGGATGAGGAGGAGAAGGATGAGGATAAGGAAAGGATGAGGACGAGAATGAGGATGAGG
>NC_032015.1:15167272-15170096 GCF_001865875.1 Lupinus angustifolius | reverse complement strand
GTGGTAAGTAGGTATATGGCAAGTCCTGGTAAAGTTCACTGGAAGCCTGTGAAGTGGATTATGCGCTACCTAAAGGGTACCATGGACATTGGCTTATTGTATGGAAAAGTCAAAGGTGTTGGAAGTAAGGTCATCGGATATGTTGACTCAGATTATGCCGGAGATTTGGATAAGCGAAGATCACTCACTGGATATGTGTAAAGGAAGCCATTTGGGAGAAAGGTCTAATTGAAGAGTTGGGTATACAACTAGAAGAAACAACCATCTACTGTGATAGTCAAAGTGCTATACATCTCACAAAAAATCCAATGTATCATGAAAGAACAAAACATATTGATGTTCGGATGCACTTTATCAGAGATATCATTGAGAAAGGAATTGTTAAAGTGGAGAAAATACCCAGTGCAAATAATCCTGCTGACATGATGACGAAACCAGTTCCAACAACGAAGTTCAGGCATTGTCTGGACTTGATTGATGTCCAGAATCTCTAGTGGGCATGAAGAAGAGCAACATGAAAATAGTTATGATAGTCTTTTAGCCAAGGTGGAGATTTATTAAATATTGGCTTAAAAGAAAAAGAGAATGATGTGGCAAAAGAAGTGGCTATGATGAAACATTCTTGTGGCCAAGTAAAATGAGTGGCTATAGTGTAACCTCTTTTGTAGCCAATGAGAAGAAGAGGTTGTGGTGAAGCATCTTTGTTTTTGGCCATAGGATCCTCAAGGCTTTGGCTATAAATAGGAATGCTCCAAGCCATTGTAAGACACACCAATATTCTAGCCTTAGTGCATATTCTCTCTTCTTCTCTTGTTCTAATATTGTGAGGAATATTTTAGTGTTTAAGATATACTTGAGTGAGAGTGATATTGGGTGTACTTGGGTTTTGGGAAGTGAGTGAAACACTTGAGTGAACTTGTAATTCTCTTTTATCATAGTGATAATATCATTGTTGCTTTTCAACCGTGGACGTAGGCAAATTGCTGAACCACGTTAATTTCTCGGTGTCATTTTCTCTATTATATTTTCTCCATATGTCTTCCGCATCAACAAGATTGGGGTAGAGAATGATATGAATCAAGGTTTGGATGACACACAAAATAGCTTATATTCAATTGATATTTTTCAGCTAATACATCAATTCTCCTACTAGGCCTCTTGTTGAAATACCCCTCAACAAGTCTTGAGGTTCCTTGCCCCTTCTTGGGATGATACTTCTTATTATTTTCCACCACTTCCATATGGAAATAGCTCTAATTGGGCTGTGACAGCCGAAACTTCTATAAAAAAAGATGAATTTTGGAAATAGATATCTCTTATCTCAATTGATGTCAATGTTTATGTCTTAGATCAATTAAAATGTGTCTTTCAATTAAATTGAAAAATCATAAAAATAAAATTATATTACTTTGCGTAAATTTATGGAATAAATACATGAAAAAATAGAATTTTTGGGATATAAGATCTCTTTACGAACTTTGGAGCCCTTGTGATTGTTACTTCTCATTGCCTCCAACTTGACTTAGCTAGTATACATAAGGAAAAAGGAGTCGCACTTTGTCATGGGAAACTTATTCACCCCTCATTCATAACACATCTATTTTACTTTCAAAGTGAAAGAAAGAAAAGAGGTCATTAACACTTAAAAAGATATATAAATTAATAAAAATCAATAGTCTCTTATATCTAAGGATGACAACAAAAATCAAAACCATAATACCCGTTTGAACTAACCCAAGCTTAATGGGGAAAACTGTTGTAATTGGATTCAAGTCTTACCTGAATTTAATTTGTGGGTTTGAGTTTGGTACAAATAATACTCTACCTTAAACTCAATAGTTATATGTAAAATTACACAATTACATACAGACATCTATATAGTATCACTACTATTGTCACAAAACTACTAGGTTGCCATTGTTTGAGCTGCCACTGTTTGACCTGCCATTGTTTAAGCTTCAATATTTACATGTTTTGGCAAAGAGAGGGATGTGTTCTTTAAAAGAAACACTTTGTCATTGAGAAGGGCATGCCACACAAATGCAAAGGTGGTTGAGGGAGCACTTGCAAAATTGAGGAATGGAAAAAGAAAAAGAAAAAAGATAGAAGAAAAACTCAGTCCTTTCACATGAAGGATAGTATGCTGATACATGTCACTTGTAGAAGAAATCTCATTGGTTTTAGGTTTTCTATTGGGTTCGGGTTATCCAAAACACGATGGATTCGTGGATGGTAGCGTTTTTTTAACCTTGTTGTATTCACGGTTGGGTTCAGATTTTGAATTTCAGATTCGAGACTATGTAAGTTAAACTTTGACTCTGATTTGTTATGTTACCATTCCTACTAGTACGGGAGAGAGCAATTCTCATTTTACTTTTGCTTTTAAGGATAAAAATGTTGTTACAAGTATAAATATAAGGATACAATTGTTATTATATTTTGTTTTTTACTTTATTTTTCACAGCATTTGGAGAGGAGTTCGGCTATATAATTTGAGTGTAGATGTCATCCCTTTCCTTAATAAATTTGATTCGTAAGAAAATATATTTATATGGTTTATTTGTTGAGGCAATGTGAAACTTTAATTTTTAACTATGGTTGAAAATTGAAATTTAAATAATACTTTTAATATTAATCTATTTAAAAAGTTGTTGTTAAAGTTAAAGCTTGTCGCTTTAATTCATAAAAGCAGTGTTGTTAAAACCGTACCGGTAATCAAAATTGGTAGCTCAAATTTATAATCAATATATCAAACCAAAAGTACTCAACATAAATAAACAACTTTAAGTCTTTAACAAATTCAAAGTCTAAATTAAAAAACATA
>NC_032015.1:15129724-15167172 GCF_001865875.1 Lupinus angustifolius | reverse complement strand
TTTGGAGTTTTAACATTTAACACCAATGAGTCAAAGTTCTCTCATATGAATATTATACTTTTCTAGTAAATCCTATCTTCAGACAGTACTCCAAGATTACACAAATGTCACATTAGGAACCAAAATGTGTAATCTAAGCATGTCTTGGAAGTATGTGCCTTGAAGGATTGAAGAATGGTTGGAAAGATGTGTCACCTTGCAATGAATTTTTAAGTTTTAAAATTTTTTTTTTTAAAAAAAATATGTGTATAAACCGACCGGTTTAGTAAAATACCGGCCGGTTTTGACCGGTTTTTGACCGGTTTTGACCGGTTTTGATACTTGACCGGTTCAACACCTGTACCGTACCGGTTAGGGGGCCCGGTTTTCCGGTTGAACAGGCCGGTACGATACGGTTTTAATAACTATACATAAAAGTAACATTAATTAATATTTTCTATATTGATCCGATGTTAAAATTGTCCATTTTTTTGGGTTATTTGTATCTATATCACCTTCACAATCAATGTAAATATTTTTTTTAATGGATGTCAAAAGCCACTTTTCAATAGTGAAAAGAAAATTTTGTATTGGAAAAAATCATACTTCATTAAATACACTATGAAAAACTAGCAATGGAATTTTATGTTTTTATTCTCTTCTTTCTATATTCTTTTCTAATTACAATAAAAATATAATATTATAAAACTATGGCCACTCTTTTCAACTAAAGGTAAGAAAATTTATACTCCAACACATAGGGGCTGGAAAGGGGCCCCTACCAAATATCCAACCATTTATACTAGTTGCCCTACTAATATGAAGGACACATACTTATAAGGTTAGGTAAGATAGCTCCTTAAGCTTTCCAACCAATTGCTTTATGTCCCCATCATAAGGTCACCATTTGTGGGGTTTTCTTTTTCCTTCTCATTACCCATCATGCAATCTTGAAAATATGACCTTTGGCCCCCACAAAGAGCTTCTCCACAATCAATTAGAGCACATGCTAGGCCTTCACTTTCTAGTAACTTTATAGGATCTTATTGTGTTCTTTATAGGATGAGTTTGCATTTCAATTGTTCTTGCTCTTCTTCAGTTTGGCTTGTATCCACTTAGAATCCTTCACAACATGGAATTCCACTATACCGGAATGAGTTGAATTTATTGATGCATATCCTTTGAAATTTTATGGCATAAACACCAAAACATTAAAACTCTAGTATTTGTTGGAAGCTTATCTTTTATCTCACAACATGTGACACTTTATATGTCATTAGTTATGATTGATAAAAAAAATTAATAATTATACTTTTAACTTAATTTTTATTCCAACCAAAAACAGCTCATGTCATATGAAATAACATATAAAGTATCACAGAAAATGTAATCATATATTTGTAGTATCTTATATACTTGATATCCTTTCCTTTTCATTATCCTACTAAGATTTAAGATAACCATGGTGTAAATTTATATAACTTTTCAATATATTAAACCATTTTTTCATTCACTGAGATATTCATTGTTATCAATCTACTTCTGCGGCACCAAGTTGAATGTACTAATCAAGTATGCACATTCACAAATATAGACTATTGAGCTATTTAATGATTTTTAGAGAATGATAGCATCTCTTTTATGTATCACTTTACTTAACATAAGTTTTGATTGAAAAAAATTACTTAGTTATTAAACTCTGGGATATAAATACATTTTTTTCATTTAAGTACAACAAGTATATATAAACTGACATACCATTGTGAATAATATTTTTTTGGTATTACCAATAGTATTTTCTCACCTTATGATAAAGAACTAATCATTTTAGGTTCATTGTTCTTCCTCCCAATAAGTATCGTTATCAGGAATTGAATTGTTAACCTTTTGGTCATCCTAAACATCTAATGGGCCCTTACACTATTACACCAATACCTTGTTGGTTTTTGTAAATAAATTTGCTCCCATGGGAAAGTATTAATTCAATTGCATTCACTTTTTAATCACTCATTTATATTATATTTTATAAAATTGTATATGACCATTGGTTTGTAAACTTCAAAAACTTAACTAATCCAGTTAAAAGTTAACTAAAGTTGGACTAAAAAAATAAAAAACGCAATTCTCAGTTTTGAGATTGACTCTAGAGAAACAAAAGAACCCTAAATTACTTATTTAAGGTTGCACCTAAATCAAGCCAAACAAGATTTTACAATTTTTGTTCATTAAGGAGCTGCTTATCTTATATTTCAAAAATAATTAAAAACAACTTCAGTGTTAGTATAGTCTTAAAAATTGCTGAAATTGCATCTGAAATTGTTACTAGAACCATATCTGAAACTCGAAATGGAACTATCTATATCTGAAAAAACTGTTTTTGACTTCATTTTAAAACTAGAACAATAAACTTTGATTTTATATGATTTAGTTTGATGCATTTTATGGTTAACTTCATTAGAACAGATTAATTTGCCCAAGTTTTTTTTTCTCTTTCTAATTCTATTTCTTCGGAAGATTCTTTCTAACATTTTAATAGCAGTGGCAAAAAAGTTCACAAAAGAAAATCCCTTTAGAATTGTTATTGATTCACTATCATGGTCACCTTAAATGATAATGTTCTTAGTGGAGATTTAGTTTTTTATTTTATTATGCTAAAAGTGCATAACTTTTTTTTTGCTAAATAAAAGTGCATTAGTTGGATTCTACAATGATTGAGAGAGATAAGTGACAATTATTAGGTTTTTGAATAAGAATTTAGTATTTATGCAATGTATAGGATTAGTATATTCATTTTTTATTAATTTTAGAAAAAAGATGTATTTATTGATAGTGTATAAGTTTTATACACTGTCACTATAATATTCATTATTGATATCTAATTATCGTTGACTTTTCAAAAAATAATCGATATCAATAGTGGATAATATAACATGTGTATACAAAGTTTTACATTGATAAATTTTACACTCTTATTTTTATGGTTTAATAGTTAATGGTAAATGATATTCTTACATTGTAAAAAATATTTATACAAACATTATATTAACCAAGAAAACATGGTTAGTGATTAAAGACATGTGATTATTATATACCAGTGTCAGTTCAAGTGGTATATATTTGATTTTTCTTAAACAATGTATTAGGTTCGAGTCTTATGAATGAAAAAAAACATATTGGGAGAGGTAGTCACACATACCTGTAGATGTTCCCGACTCGGACAAGCTTGCCTCCGGTGCGAGCATACATGTAGGAAACCAAAAAAGACATGTGATTATTGTTTAAGACCGAGAAGGCGTTGGTCTAATAGTTTAAGGTCCTGTTAGATCTCAAGAATAACCAATTAGTCAAAGGTTTGATTCCTGTGAACAACACTTGTTGAAAGAGACATTCATATACCCTGAAAGAGATTAGTTTCTTACTATATGATAAAGGAGATATTTTGACAGTACAAAAAAATGTTATTATTTTTTATCCATTTCAGAAAGTACCATTAGATTGTTCTGCGCTCACAAATATTGTTGAAGTTGACACTGATTATAGGTTGTGGTACAATTCATGTACCCATTATTTCAAGGAATCCAAATTTTAGCTTTGGAGATGGGTTTTTTTTTAACATATAAAAACAATAATCAGAATTCCTAGGTATATATTGTACACATATTTATATTGTAATTTTCGTATTTATAGTAGTTTTATAAACATATCTAAAACCATAATTTACGCCATTCACTTTGTAGGTTTAAGCTACAAATAAAGGAAATAAGTCAACTTAATATTGTTTATAATCATAAAATATATACTATCAAGAGATTTTCACAAGACAGTGACATAATCAATCTAATCAATAATTTACCTATTATATTTAATTTGCGTTATGCCATCAACCTAAACATTTTGTTTTTTGTAGGCACATATATGGAAGACGATGATCCAAAGTTTAAAGTCAATACATCACTCTGAAGTAACAACGAATAGATTATAAACCAAATGTATTTTGCTTAATGCTTATTGTAATATTTATAACCAATATATGTAAAAAGAGATGCTAATATTTTTTTGGACTAACAAAAGTATCTTATTACCTTTTTTGATAAGTAATTAATTTGTTCCAGGATGCATGACTATCGCTCCCAACAAGTATCGCTCACAGGAATGAAACACTTAATTTTTTAATCATACTAGAAAGTTAATAAGGTCTTACACACTAGACTAATGTGTAAAATACCCATATATATTTTGTATAACTAAAACATTTTAAACTATTTTGCAGGACTTTGTCTATAAAGGTGGTGATCTAAACAGACACAGTCAAGCAAGTTATCAATTTAAAAAATGAAAATTTGACCATGTTAACATTTCTTCAATCTTTGGATGATGGTATAACCAAGACATCAAGCAATAAAATTCCAAAGATTGGGAAAAAAATGACGAAAAAAAGTAAAATTAGCATGACGGTAATTTTTATATATTCATTCAAATTTCATTTTTTTTATTTATCATTAGAAACATTTTCAAATTATTATATGCATTTTTTAGTGAGATTTATGTTAATTGTGTACTATAAGGATGATTATTACAAAGGAAATGTGCATTATTAACCAAATGTGGTGAATAATATTCATGATTTATTAGCTTGAGGTTAGGTTCTTCAAGTCTGATTTGTGTTGAGGGAGGTAAATACGTTGAGGGATTTTATGGTTAAAATTGGATCTTCCTATCAAAGGTTTCAAATATTAGAATGTAGTTCTATATGGAGATCTTCAAATCTTAGAAATGGAACTTTCTAACTAGTCTCCTATTCTATTATCTATATAAGAAAAGAAAGGACTATTGAAATTACTAAATTAGATACTCTATATTTGTGACAAGTATATAAAGAAAATGTTATTTTTGTCAATTTAAAGGATGCTGGAATTACTAAAATAGACACTCTTCATTTGTGATAGGTATGCAAAATGGGGCTATTATTGTCAAATAAAATAAGAATCTCAAAATATCATGTAAGTATATTATCCTTTGTTTTACTACTTTCAATGAAACATTCTCCACTTCTTCACATTCTCTCTAATCAAACTACACACTATTTCTCACATTTTCAAATTTTATTCAACAAATTTATCATTTTCAACTCTCAAACTCACTCACAGGAATGATTTTATACTCTTTTAATTTTTTCTTTGTTGATAGATATAATTTATATTATTTCTCACCTTTTCAAATTTAGTTCATCAAATCTATCATCTTCAACTCTCAAACCAACTCATAGGTATGATTTTATTTTTATACTCTTTCAATTTTTTCTTTGTTGTTAGGTACAATTTCTTCATCATATACTCTTTTGCATGATAATTGTTTTTTGCCTAATATTTTTTGTCAATTTGAAGGGTTGTCAGAATTACTAAAATAAACATTTTTCGTTTGTGTTAGGTATGCAGAAATAAGTTATTATTGTCAAATAAAATAAAAATTTCACATATCATATAAGCATATTATCCTTTGTTTTACTACTTTTATTCAAACATTATTCACTTCTTCACATTCTCTCTAATCAAACTACACATTATTTCTCACTTTTTCAAAATTTATTCTACAAATCTATCATCTTCAACTCTCTAACTCACTCACAGACATGATTTTATACTCTTTTACTTTTTTTTCTTTGTTGATAGATATGATTTATATTATTTCTCACATTTTCAAATTTTTTTCAACAAATCTATCATCTTCAACTCTCAAACCAACTCATAGGTATGATTTTATTTTTATACTATTTCAAAATTTTCTTTGTTATTAGATATAATTTATAAATCATATTATTTTTTGCATAATAATTGTTTTTTTGCCTTCTATAACAATAACTTCATTTTTATCACATGATCTATGTTAGTTTTTTCCCCAAATGTGTTTATTTTTCTCACACAAAACATGGATTGATCATGTTATTGTTTCAGCATTTGCATAAGAGAAAACTCACCTCGAATACAATGATTAGATGTTGCAATTATTATCTGAGCGTAGAAGAATAATGTCTTTATTTTTATTATGTGGTTGTCATTATTCATTTTCAATTTAAAAGTGTTCTGAATTGTCAGATTCTCATATGTGGACAAACATAATGTCTTTATTTTTTTTTTCATTTATGTTTTGTTAAAATTATTTATGATTTCCAAATTTTAGGCAATCTTTATTATGAAGATAAATTTGCATAATTATTTCTAATAAATATTGATTATGACACTCCTGATTGCATCCTTAAATAATATAACGTACGATTTATAACTAATGAAGAAATATTATAATCAGTCATTATAACAGTTTTTGAATATAGGCAATCCTCATTACGGATATAAATTTGCAGAATTATTTCTAATAAATGTTGATTACGACACTGATGATTGCATCCTTAAATAATATAACGTACAACTTATAATTAATGAATAAATATTATAATTAGTTGTTATAACAGTTTTTTAATATATATTAGTTACCAACATAATTTATTAGCTATTATATGATACTCATGAATCTATCCTTAAATAATATAACGGATGAGATATAATTTACTAGCCATTATATTAGCAATTATATGATTTTATTTTTATAACAAGATATAAAAAGTAGTCATATTTAAAAATATGAAATATAGTGGTTGTAATAATCTAGTAATAAAATATACCAACATTTTGTTGGTATAGCTTTCAACATTTAGTAACATTACGAAATTAAATAACACTATTGATAAAATCAATTGCGAGTATATTATTATATTAGATTAAACAATTATAGATTAAATATATAATATATAAATATTAAAGGAGGTTACCATGATTGGACTAATATTCTAATGTTTTCATTGTATATTCTTATATGTGATTGAAATAATATTATGAATGCACTTAAATAATATAATGATAGTAATTATCTTGATTATTTAAATATGAATTTTAATTATTGAGTTATTGAATGCACAGTATGAATATTCTATATTCTTATATGTGATTGAAATAGCATTATGAATGCACTTAAATAATTTGACGATGGTAATTGTCTTAATTACACAAAATATAAAATTTAATTATTGAATGCACATTATGAATATTCTTGAAATATATCATAAATAGAATAGTATAATCAGTCATTATAACAACTTTTAAATATATATTAGTTACTAACATAATTTATGCCATTATTGTTGGATGATTACTTACTAGCATTATATTATCTAATTATAGGATAACAATGGTAGATATATTCACATGAAAATATAAGACTTTTTTATTACGAATATATAAAAATAACAAGATTACAAAGCAATCATATTTAAAAATAAGAAATATAGTGGTTATAATAGAGTAATAAAATAGACCAACATATTGTTTGTATATCTTTCAACAATTAATAACATTACGAAAGTAAACAACACTACTAATTGAAATCAATTGTGAGTATATTCTTATATTAGATTAAACAATATAGATTAAATATATAATCTATAAATATTAAAGAAGGTTATAATGATTAGACTAATATTTGAGAGTGCAAAGTGTCAATGATAGCACTAGCATTTCTTTGCCTATGTTTTGATGAAGATAAAGTTCTATTAAATCTTGAAGATGACTCAACAATCAACATGATTTATGCTCATTTGACCATATCTAGACTAGGACATAATTTGAGTCTATATTCTAAGTAGTCTGGGATGTGTGTTGTAGTAAGTGAGTATAGGTTAGGTGAACCTATGTGCTAGTCTCTTAAGCCATCTTAATTGTCATATCATATTCATGAGACATATCATCTAGTTAATTGTATGTTCATGCATTAATCATACATGTTATATGTGCATATTAGGCATAATATAATTGATAGAACATGTATATATGTTGCGCTTAACATATGAGAAGTTTACATTTTGAAACATGTGCATTATTGTTTTAGTTAATCGATTAACGTGGTAACTTAATCGATTAACTCAACTGCTTTTCTATTAAATCGGTGTTTTCTGTTTGAACTTTTTTCCAAGGCTAAGAGGTCTTGATTTGAGGTCAAGAATCTTGGTTGTGGTTGTTTTGCAAGAAAGGTTTTCTCAGGCGAATGGTAGAATCAAACCAAGGATTTAGGGGTCCTAGATTTCAAGAAAGAAGTGTCCTATGTGCTTGTAATTGAATTGATGTATGTATTCATACTATATATCAATATTGTGAAGAATAAAATCTCCCTAGATCAGAAGGGGAGGCCTGGATGTAGTTTGCAGTGGACCGCAAGCGAATCAGGATAAAAATCCTTTTGTGCACTCTTTTTCTCTCGTAATCTTCTTTAAGTTTCTTGCTGTTATAAATTGAATCTGCAATTAATATTCTGGATATTTTTTTACTTCCATATGCTTAATATTTGTGCGTAAAAATATTTGTATTATATATGTTCAATTGTGTTTAAATAAATGTGCAATTTGCCTGTCTGATCATTCTGTTATGTGCAATAGTTAATCGATTAAAGCGTGTTGTTAATCGATTAATTGAGCTGTTTCCAACAGTTGTGTTATTGGTTCAACAAGCGGTGATTGATAATTGCTACACCTATTCAACTTCCTTCTATGTGTTCCTAGGTCACTGATACCTAACAATATTCTCATATTTTTATTGTATATTCTTATATGTCATTGGAATAACATTATGAATCCACTTAAATAATATAAGTATATAACGATAGTAATTTTCTTAATTACATAAAATATGAATTTTCATTATTGAATGCACATTATGAATATTCTATATTATTATATGTGATTGAAATAACATTATGAATGCACTTAAATAATATAATAATAGTAATTGTCTTAATTACACAAAATATGAATTTTAATTATTGAATGCATATTATGACTATTCAATATTCTTATATGTGATTGAAATAACATTATGAATGAAATTATATAAAATAACGATAATAATTGTCTTAATTACACAAAATATGAATTTCAATTATTGAAGACAAGTTATGAATATTCTTAAAATATAACATAAATATAAGTATTTTTTATTAGGAAAATATAAAAAATAACAAAAAAATTATGATAATATTTTTATTAATTTAATTAATATTTCTGGAAAAAAGATAGACGTCAAATTCTATAGTAATGTGTTTCTTCAAATAGAAACATTATCTCATTCTGATAACTCATCAAATCCTTTAGTATAACAAAATAAGATTAAAAAAATAGTATTAAAACTAATACTCAAGGATTCTAAACATTATTAGTATATTTCAAATTACAAATTAATACAAGTACACATAAGATCAATTAAAAAATCAAGAATTTGTATATCAATCCAATAATATAAAACATAATGAGTCACAATCTAACAATAGTAATTATCTTAATTATACAAAATATGAATTTTAATTATTGAATGCACATTATTACTATTCTATATTCTTATATGTAATTGAAATAACATTAAGAATGTACTTAAATAATATAACGATACTAATTGTCTTAATTACACACAATATGAATTTTAATTATTGAATGCAAATTATGAATATTCTTCAAATATAACATAAATAGAATAGTAAAGATAACATTAAAAAGATTAAAAAATTATAACAACTTTTGAATATATATTAGTTACAAGCATAACTTATTAATCATTATATGATACAGATAATTCCATTCTTAAATAATATAATGGATGCAAATTTTTGGAATATTTAATTACTACTCTTATATTATTTAATTAAATGATTACAATAGTATATATATTCACCGGAAAATATAAGTATTTTTTATTAGGAATATATAAAAATAACAAATCAATTATGATTATCTTTTTATTAAATTAATTAATAATTCTCGAAAATAATTATATATGAAATTCTACAGTAATGTGTTTCTTCAAATAGCTTAGAAACATTATCTCATTCTAATAGCTCATCAAATCATTTAGTATAACAAAATAAGATATAAAAAATAGTATTAAAATTAATACTCAAGGATTCAAAACATTATTAGTATATTTCAAACTAAAAATTAATACAAGTACGCATAAGATCAATTATAAAATCAATAATTTGTATATAAATTCAATGATATAAAACATAATAAGTCACATATAACAATAATAATCATATTACTTATACAAAATATGAATTTTAATTATTAAATGCACATTATAACTATTCTCTTATATGTGATTGAAATAACATTAAGAATGTACTTAAATAATATAACGATACTAATTGTCTTAATTACACAAAATATGAATTGTAATTATTAAATGCACATTATGAATATTCTTGAAATATAACATAAATAGAATAGTAAAGATAACATTAAGAAGAATAAAAATTGTACCAAATTTTGAATATATATTAGTTACTAGTATAATTTATTAATCATTATATGATATTGGTAATTCCATTCTTAAATAATATAATGGATGAGAATTTGTTGAATATTTAATTACTACCATTATATTATTTAATTAAATGATTACAATGGTAGATATATTCACCGAAAAATATAAGTATTTTTCTATTAGGAATATATAAAAATAACAAATCAATTATGATTATCTTTTTATTAAATTAATTAATAATTCTCGAAAATAATTATATATGAAATTCTATAGCTTAGAAACATTATCTCATTCTAATAGCTCATCAAATCATTTAGTATAACAAAATAAGATATAAAAAATAGTATTAAAATTAATACTCAAGGATTCGAAACATTATTAGTATATTTCAAACTACAAATTAATATAAGTACACATAAGATCAATTATAAAATCAAGAATTTGAATATATATTAGTTACTAGCATAATTTATTAATCATTATATGATACTGATAATATTACACAAAATATGAATTGTAATTATTAAATGCACATTATGAATATTCTTGAAATATAATAATGGTAGATATATTCACCGGAAAATATATCTATTTTTTATTAGGAATATATAAAAATAACAAATTAATTATGAGAATCTTTAATTAACTCATCAACTCCTTTAGTATAACAAAATAAGATAAAAATATTATTAAAATTAATACTCAAGGATTTGAAACATTATTAGTATATTTCAAACTACAAATTAATACAGGTACACATAAGATCAATTATAAAATCAAGAATTTGTATGTGAATCCAATAGTATAAAACATAATGAGCCACAATCTAAAATTAATATAATAATAGTCTTATTTTTATTAAACTTACTGAAAACAGTATGTCTTTGATTTGATTTTATAGTTATCATGTAACTGATTCTTGTACCTCTATTTTATTAAAAACAATCATAAGATATACAAAGTTGTATGCATTATAACACATATTTGATTTATATTTTGTTTGAATTAATTTTTATTATTTAATTTTAGGCAACACTCATTATGGATATATTTTATTTAAGGTTTAGTGATTGATTCTAATATATCTATGTTACTATTACAATACTAAAATAGTAATACTATGAAATATAATATATACAAAATATTAAAGATAGCAGATTAAGAAATTTAACAATCATAACAATTTATATTAAACTGAAATTATTAATATTATTAGGAGGTCAAGTTTGAGCATAATCATAAAAACATGTTTGTTACTTGCAGCCATTGCACGATAGACATGTGGTTATTTGATTCTTGAAATATAACATAAATAAAATATTAAAGATACTAGATTAAGAAGATCAAAAGACAGCGATGATTTCATCCTTAATTAATATAACGGATGAGAATTTGTGGAATATTTATATGATTATTTTTTTACTATCTCTGAATGTTCAAAGTTAATTAATTTTTTTCCACCGGTTAATGACAAAATCACGCCCATTTGACATGATAAAAGATATAAATGACTCTAAGCAACTATGGAAGATTGTTGTTAGAATTTTGATATTTGGTATGTTCAAATGCCACCAAAACTAGCGTATCTTGATATGATATTGGTGGACAGTGAGGTTGTAATTTATATGATTTCAAATAATACATTTAATTCATATAATTTTCGTTTATAATATTATATTGTTTTATGTATTGTAGGGTAGTAAGATACAAGTTAATGTTAGGAAAGATGAATTCAATGAGTGGAGTCATAAATTGAAAGAGCATGAGACTTATATTATGGACAATTTTAATATTGTGCATAATGATATTTTATTACTGGTACAACACTTAAAGAGAAAGACATTCTTGATATTCCAGTATGTGAATATTGTTTCAAAAAATTTGAGGACATACTAGCTAGGAATTTTCGCACTGATTTGTTAGTAGGTTAGATTAAAATACTTCTTTCATTTTAGTTCAGTCAAAACTTTTTAACTCAAAAATTACTTTAATTATATGCAACATTGATAATACTTTTTTATTAACTCAAATAAATATTATCGGAGTTGTTGATGAACTAATATTCTCCGGGACTAAGACAAACTTAAAAAAAGTCAACTTAAACATGAAGGATCTTAGGTGATTTTTTATATTGTTATCAATAATGTTGATTTATTTATTTATATAAATGTTTCTAATTTTTCTAACTTAATTTTAAAAAAGTAAGCAACGTTGATGTCATTAGTTGTACTCTTTGGGAAGGTCATGCAATGAAATATATCAACCACTTATATAATAGATGAATAGATGCATCCATGATTATTATCCTAACACATGCAAGAATCAAAGAATCACAAAGTCATAATAATTTTTAAAACTTGCATGTGTTAATCAAATTAAATATCCTTTATTTCTATGACTTATTTACATTACTATTTTATCCTTAGTTAAGTAAATATCCACCATCCTTTTGTAATTCATGGTGTGGCTCAAAATTGTTGATAAATGAATAAATTTCAAACATATATAAGTTCAGAAGCAGATACTATTTATTTACGAACAAATATTTATAAAATTAACATTGAATGTAGAATTATTGTTAGGTATCAGTGGCGGAATACACCTAGAAGGGGGTTGAATAGGTGTGGCGGAGCTCAAGTTCCACTTTTTGGGTTTTTACACACTTGCTGAAAAATACTGAGTTAATCGACTAAGCATTGTTCATAATCGATTAACCAGTAACACAACCAGAATGATCAGGATAGCAACTTGCGTAGTTATTAACCAACACACAAACAGATATACAACAGATACTTTTATGCAAGATTAACAAGAACATAGCAAGGAACAAGTATGCAAAATATTAGCTCCAAACTCGCATTAAAACATCTTGAAATATAAAAGAGAAAAGGATAGAAAAGATTGCGCAGGGATTTTATCCTGATTCGTTTTGTTGTCCACTGCAAAACTACATCCAGTCCTCCCCTCTGATTTGGGAGATTTTCCTTCTTCACTATAGAACACAATGTACGTTACATACACGCTTCCAATTACAAGACTCAAACGCTCCTTTCTTGGAACCCAAAGAACTTCGTCACCTTTGGTTTGACCTTTCCCAAAACCGCCTCCCAAGAAAACCTTTCTTACGCGATTCGGCCCCAGCCAAGGTATCACCCTTTATCCCAAGACCTCCAAGTCTTTGTGTGAAGAACACCTTACCTAATCGCAGCTAGGATTTTCCCAATCCTTGAATAACAATGCTTTGAGTTATTAATGAGTATTTAATACTCGGATATTACAATAAAGAAACCTAAGCAAGAACTCACAAGAACGTCCTAGTCTAATATGAATGTCCATGCATGAGGTTTCTGAAAATATGCAATCATAAAGAATTATCTCTTTTTCTTTTCAAGAAATACAAGAATAATGCAAGAAAGCTTTTCAAAGAATCATGCAATATGAATATGTAAACTAAAGCCTTAGCATGATCTAATCTTTCTCATATTCAACACTCTCTTAATAGATTCTAACAATGATGATCTATCTCTTTTCTCTGTGTTTTTTTTCTCTTAGTCGTTTCTGCAATTAGCCAGTATTTATACAAAACAGATTTTACCTCTAAAAACGGTTTTTCAGTTATGCAGTTGAAAACAACAGAAAACACTCACGTTAATCGATTAAGCCATGAGGTTAATCGATTAACCAATGTATTTTTAATACATGATTAAATGGTAAACTACTTATATGTTATATGCTCATGCAATACATGATTTCCAAATATAATACCTTTAATGCATAAAATCAATATATAAAATGTATGAACCTAATTATCATATACTTGTAGATGATGTCTCATTTTAGTGGATTAATTACTTTATTAAGTCTTCTGAGACTCACATCTAGGTTTACCTAACTTAGACTCAATATCTATGGCAAGCATTTTAGACTTCTAAAAAGATAAGAATTATAACATAAGTCTAATAAGACACCACTTGAGCCATCGACATGTTGATTGTTGAGTCATCTTCAAGCTTTAACTAATTCCTTGCCTTCATCAAACCATAGACAAACGTTGCTAATGCAATCCTTGACACTTTGCACTCTCAATTATAACCTTGATTCTACTATTTTCAAATATAGTTTTTAGGCAATTCAATATTGTGAGACATTAAGTCAAGGTATAAGTGAAGTAAAAAAAGAAGTAAAAATATAGTTTTCACACAATTATATATGACAATTTAAAGTGTACAAAGTAAAAAAAAAGATGGAAGATATTAATACATGATAATGATGGTAAAACTCTAATGTCAACAACAAATGTTTTTTATAAGAAACTTTTCCAAAACCTATAACATGTATTTTACTTTTACTTTAAGATTTGTATACTACATTATTATTATTTTTCCTAAAATCTAATATGTCATTTATTTCAACTTTACGAGTTTAAATACAAACTAACAAAGTTAAGGTTATACTCCATGATATTTATCATAAAATATGTTAATTATTTACACAATATTACAACATAACAATATTTTCTTTCTAATTTATTATACAACTTTGAAATTTAATTCTTTAAATTTCTACCACCAATAAAACACACCAACCCATACAAATACACGGGTATCCTACTAGTTTACCTACTAAAATACATACATATACAATTTAATATTTTAAATCTAACCATACATTTAGTGTGATTTTGACATTGCCTTTAATCCATAAATCACTTCTTTGATTGTGAATAATGTTTACATGAACATGATAAAAAGTACATATAATTTAGGATAGAGCTGTATATTTGGTACGATAAGAAATAATAATTAATAAAAGAGAAGAAGAGTATACACTAACGAATTTGTCCAAAAATGAAAATCAGTTATGATAACTATATGTTATTAGAGAGAAGTTTGCAAAAGTTGTGTGTAATGTCAACCATTGTAGATTATTTTCACTTTATATTAAGTTTATGAGAATAGAGTAACTTACTCTAAGTTTTAAATTTATTCCCCAGCATATTCAACAATTTTAGGGAAATTCAATTGTTTGAATTAGAAAGTATATCTAAATCATTAAATATTCATAAAATTAATAGTTAGGATGAGAAGTAAATTTAAAAAACTTATTCTTAAAGTAAGTGGATATTCACTCTAAATTTATATGTTACATTTCTTATATTTAAGTTTTTTTATTAAAAAATATAAGAGAAAGATAATTATATAAAAAAAGAAAGTAAAAATGCAAGTCGATAAGTACGTTGTGTCAGTATACACCCTACTAAAAGCATACACAGTAGTGAAATTGAAAAGTGATCAATACCGTGAGAGGATACTACCATGCCACTGCACTGAATGCACTACTTGTTACTATTTTCAAAATACTTCATAGTATTTTATCACAAAATTGTCCCTCAAATAATTCTTATATTTTGATAGTACTATTAATCTTTTAAAAAACAATCGATCAAACTTTGGTGTGATTTTTCTTAAGCAATCAAACCGATTTTTCACCAATTTTGATTTGTTGAACTTTGTTTGTCAACAAAAAAAAAATGAAATACCACTTAACCATAACTAGAAAACAATTTGGTGCATAGCTTATCCCGTTTTACTCCTCTGACCATTACCCTCAAACATTGTCACTACCATGTACTAGGGACTAAGTTCAACCAAAGCAATCTAATATACTAGAAGATTAATCATTCATTCCCATCTAAAATCCAACTCCCAAACTAACCTTTAAGGTATCAAGTTGTAACAACCTTCTCGATTATTTAGGAAATATAAAAGGCAATATAGTTTTGCAACTGCTTTCATTAACTAGGCCTATTATCATCATTACTGAATCAACATATCTATCATAAGAAAACTACCAATCCTAGTCCTACACAATTAACTATCAGTGCTCAATATATATAGGGCAACCCATTTCACCAGCAGCAACAAAAAATACAAGACATAAACCTCTAAAGTCTGAGATTGTGAAATCTTCATATCTCGAGCATGAGTGCCTTTTAAAGATGTGTTACCTCATCACCCGGGGAAAGTTGTCCACAACATCCGCCTTTGATCGGGTTTGATATGCACCCTTAAACCCTGATCAGATTCCAAGGAAGGACATGAAGCCCCCCATCAAAGCTCCTGAGGTCATTCTTATCTTACATTGTCCATGCATACAATTTTTTTTCTCTTAAAATTATCTTACTCGTAGCATAAATCTTGAACTCCTCAGAAGGTGGATCAAATAGTAAAGAAAATACATGTCTTTACAACTGAACTAAGACATCAGAAGAGGAAAAAAAGTTATTCAAATACATGGGTAATGTCATAAATACTTGAATACAGCATGAATGGTATCACAATTACTCAATAAACAATACACCATTGCCTATCCAATTTAGAACTAGTTCAGATAAGCATAATAGCTTCTCTCTGCTAAAGGGACCACAATCATCATTTCAAAAACTCATCTTTTCCCTGATCCCAATCAAAGTACATGTTACAAACAAAAGAACAGCCAATTATTTTTAAAACAAATTAAAAATCCCAATTTGGCTTATTATCTTCAGCATATAACAAAGGCAAATGTTTTAGCACCTTCCTAAGTTCAATTTCCAATAAGAATTTTCACTGCCCATCTAAACCCATCTCATAGAACAAATTGGCTCATAATTAAATTAGAATAAATCAAATTCAAAATGAAAAGAAAACCAAACCAATATCCTAACTAAGTTCTAACATGATAAATGCTAAAAGTACAGTTTTCTACCACTTTGGCCATTATCCATGGCCTTCAAACCATTCCAATTTGCTTCTGCTTCCTCATCTCCATTACCTTCCTATGGGAATTTGAATGCAAGTCACTACGAAAAGATGGGCTACTTGCAGGGCGGTACTCAGGCACGAGACGCCCAGACTTAAACCTTACCCCGCATGCATTACAAAGTGTTTTTGGCCCAAGGGGGCCTGCACGCCATTGCGGAGTTTTTTCAGCTCCACAGTGCAGACATTTCCTCCCAATGGTTGGGATTGTTATCACTTCTGCTTTGGCATTTTCCTTGCTTGGCTGTCTTGTCCAGGAATGCTGGGCAGAGATGCCAGAATTGCCAGGGAGACGCCTACTGCGAGACTTGCTCCGTGCACGGACAGGGACCTTCAGGTTATCATAGCCGGCTAAAAGGCTAATGCTGTTAGTGCTGTTATTACTGTTGCTACTGCTTGTGCTGTGTTCAAGCATTGAACCTGTCTGGTGCTTTGATAAGTTGGGTTGAATAGAGGTTATGTCAACAAATGTTTCAACAGCAGGAAATGCATCTTTGTTCGATAGCCATTCAAGCTCTTCTTCTGCAAACTCCTGAAACGCAAAAACGAGGGAACAATAATCTTCATATCATTCTCTAGATACTAAAAAAGGATTATCCTAGTCAACTCAGACATCAGACTCATGCAGTTAGTCACAGGCGCAATGATGTTCAAACCCCAACTAGAAACATTTTACACTCACTGAAAGATAATCTATATATTTTGTTGTTAATATATGCTGCAATTAACTCATCCAAGTACACCAAAAAAAAAACTCTTAACTCTAGTGGATTCAAACTAAACGATATTTATTTCACAAACACTTCTCCTATTGTCTCTCCCTTTTGTAATCATAGAAGCCCTTAAGAAGTCATAAATCAATAAAAACCAACATGTTCAATTTTCTCAAGATGTCATAACATAACTTTTCCAAAAAAAGGTTAAAGTCGAACATCAAACTTACAGAAAATGGAGGGCTAGGGTCACCCATGTCCAATGGGCATAAGGATGCTGGATCACTGCATTTTGGGTTAAGTTCAAGAAAGGCTTTCCGGTTTTTGTCCTCATCATCATCTTCTTCACCCATGCCTAATGAGAAATCTAATAGGTCATCCACAAAACCAATGGCCTCCATCCCTGAAAAGAAAGAAAACTGAAGCATAAAAGTGGTTTTTACTGAGAGGAAAAATAAATGTATGGCCCAAGATATGTACGAAAAAAAGAAGATAAAATAACGAATAGCATGCCGCAAAAGTTACTAGAGTAAAGAAGTTCAACTTTTTTTACTGTTTATAAGTATGGATGATGGAATTAAAAACACAATGTAGAAAAAGTTAAGTCTAGAAGCTTAAGATGTCATGTCTGCAGATTTTGCATGAGAGTAAGATATAGACCAACAAGTGATATGGAAGAGAAAATATTGATAGCTAATCAAAACACCTACCCTAAAGTTGCACTTGCGGCAATGATACATGCATTATGGCAGGTTTGGTTGCTATAATGTAACAAGTGCTACTTGCACTAAGCTGAATTAAGCTTTTGGATTTTTATTTCCACCTGGAGTTATTCCTTAAACATGCTGTATGCACCAAATTTGGCCATCTACCAGAACTTTCTGACCTACGTGGTTTCTGGGAGAAACTTATGTCTCTCTATTCAGGTAGTATTCTACTCATTTTTCTATCTCCTTGATCTCTGTTTTTCCCTTTTCTCTCTTTTCTGTTCGATGTTCTTGGTTTCTTCATTATCTGTTTTGTTCTTCTGTATTTTATGTTGTTTTGCTTGATTATGTTCCATGTGTCCAAGTGGTTAAAAAAAATCTGGATACTATTCTGTGCGTCTATTCCTTTTGGATTCTAACTCTATCTCTATTGCATAATCATTACATATATATGCGGTTTTGCAAGTTTGGCTATATTCTAATGTACCATTCTAATCTTTTTGGGTTCTAATTCTATCTTCTAGCTTTGTTTCATACTCAATCAGATTCCAAAACAAGACGATAAACTATATCTTTCACCTTTGATATATTCATGTAAAAAAAAAATTTGAAAAGAATCTAGTCTATGTCTATCTAATATCTATCTGAACTATTTTATAAAAGAATTTTTAAACATATTTTTAAAAAAGCTGCCCTGCAAGTATAAAGCCATTTTGGGGCGCTGGCACAGTTTCAAAGTTATGTCTCAGGCACGCTTGGCACATGTCCAAGCCGACAAAAAGTAATTTTTTAATTTAACACCTGGTGGGTAGTGTCGAAGAAGTGCCAGTGTTGGAAGTGTGCCCAATACTCCAACACCTCAAGATGGGAAGGTTTTCGTGCTTCATAGATGAAGATTTAACAAAGTAAGAAGTGCATACATGGTTAAGAAACCAAAAGACTGAGAAACACATCTTAGTGAAACAATAAAGTCAAAATTAATGTAAAGGGGCAAATTTAGATCAAAACATTAACCTTCAGAAACACAGTAAAACATTTGTACACATGCCTTCAATAAAAAGAAAAACATGGAAAAAAATGATGTTAAGTACTTCAGTCAACCATATTTATCAGAACTAGTGGGTTATACTTTTCTTAAAGCAGCTAAGGAGACTATCAGGAATAACTAAAGGACTTCAAAAAATAACAATTGAAGAGTGAAAAAAATTGTATAAATGAATAATTAAAGAGTTCATACTTAATACTTGTGAATTAATACAGCAAACATAAACTATTCTACATTTCCACTCACCCAGGCATATAAAACATTATACAAAATAAGAGCAACAGTGAAGATAGAAGTAAAAAATTAATATTTAAAAAACAAAGAACAATAATAAAGAGACAGAAATGAAGAAACAACCCTCGATATGAAGAAACAACAATGAAGTCACCAACCCATTTAAAGTTTTCAACCATTTTGCAGCATATTCAGTTAACACATGAAAATTAAACATGGTAGCTAAAAAACCAAGAAACAAGTGAAAAGTAAGGCTTTTGAAAACATGGGTAAGAACCATAAAGAAGAAACAGTACCTGCAAGCTTGTGAACTGGTTAAGACAACAGAAAGTTGAGACAGCAACAGAAAAGAGAGTTGAGGCTTTGAGATATTGAGGGAATGGGAGACAAGGGATGGTGAAATTAGGGAAGGCCAATTTTGGGATTTTTGTTCTTGTCTTTCTTCACTTTTTGTCTTTACATTATATTTCATTTCATTACCAAAAGGTCTTGGTATAGATAGGTAAGGTCTCACTAGATATTTATAATAATCTTTTAATTTTATTGAACAATACTTATTGGGAGGACAAAAGTCAGTGAAATTAATTTCTAATTGAGAAGATACTTTTGGTGGCACAAAAAATCTATTTCTTTTTACTATTTTTTGTTATGGAAAATATTTAGTGTGAATTATAATTCATGAACTTTATTTTCTATTATTATAAAAGTTGGAATTTGAATGAAATTTTTTAGGAAAGATTTTCAATTCAAGAGTATATGAATTTTATTTTGTTTGAATAATTAATATAAAGTTTTGAATTTGGAAATAAGGTGATTAGTGTTTTGTAAACTGTTTTATTATTAGTAAAAGTGCAATCCTTCCGTAGTTAAGATAGGAGGAAAAATTTTGGTATCCAATATATTCATTTACCTTTTACATAATAAACTGTTTTTTTTTACGATGTGTGGTTGTATTGTCAGTAAATATCATTCTCGTGAATTGAATTTTTGATGTTAGATATTTCTTAGAGTAAATTATATTGATATCCCTGAGTTTTAGTGAAATTACACAAATCACTTATTACTTTTCTATACCTACACAAACTTTCCCTAATTTTTATACTTTCATTACATTGACCACCATTCATAATAAATAAGTGTAATCTTTTAAACAAAAAAATGTGATAAATGCAATTAAGTTAAACAAAATATGATATATTGTGTAGACAAGTCTAAATAATATACAAATCAATGTATCTTTATTATTTTTGGTTACAAAATGCATCAAAACAATTCTAAAGAAATATTGTTTAAATCGCTCTTATAATATAGTGTAACGAACCAAAAATAATAAAGAAATATTGACTCATATATTATTTGAACTTGTCTCCACAATATATCATGTTTTGTTTAACTTAGTTGCATTTATCACAATTTTTGTTTAAAAGATTACACTTATTTCTTATGCAGAGGTGGTCAGTATAATGAAAGTATAAAAATTATTGAATGTTTGCGTAGGTGTAAAAAAGTAAGGAATAATTTATATAATTTCACTAAAACTTAGGAAGTATCAGTGTAATTTAGTCTATTTCTTAATATCTAATAAGTCTTTACATAACACCTTATTTAATTAAGATAATAGGAGAAATATTATTATATTAGATTATAGGATAATATAATCTAACTTATCCAGTTATAATTCATAATTTGATAAGTTAGTAGTCGAGTAAGCTAATCACATTGCCTTATCAAATCATGTTGATCTACTAATATATTTTTTATTACATTGAGGAAGTTGGATTAACGACCAATATAATTTCCCTTTACCTCAAGCTTCAAATGTTGCTACCATTCCTCTCCACCACCGGTGTCATTACAACTTTACAACTATTGTAGTCACCCTTTCACGTGTAATATTGGTTATACTAAAAGAGTGTATCATTCCACATGATATTTCATCTAATTGGTTAGAAAATATATATTTAAATTTAAAATTTATTAATAAAATATATTTTTTGACCAATTAAAGAATATGGCATATAGAATGACATACTTTTTGGAATATAAGAGGTATTTCCCCCTCCACCTCCTCATTGTTTATATTGTCCTACGAACCTCTCATTCTCATTACTATTGTTGCTAACATTGTAAGACATCATTCTACTTAATAAAGTGGACACATAAGATAATAATAGAGTTACATTTTTTTTGGGAAGAAATTAAAAAAAGTTAGAAAGAAAAAGACATTCATGTAATGTTATTTAAGCATACAACCATTTAAAACGTGCTAACTCATCATCAAAATTATATATCATTGGGATAAGGGAAGGTCCATTTTGGAATTTTTTTTTCTGGTTTTTTTTTTCAATCTATTTCATTCTCCTATTTTCTACCAGAAATAAAAATTATATATACAATTAGGAAAATATTTATTGAGAATTATTATTCATATGTTTTATTTTATTTTGAAGTGGTTATTTTGAAATTTCAAGTTTGGATGAATTTGTTGTAGGAAAGTTGGTGAAGTTTAATGTAAAAATTTATATACAATTGGTATATCATTCATTTGCATTACTTTTTTTGAAGAGTCAATGATAATAAAACATGAATAATAAATGATATAATGATAATATATATATATATATATATATATATATATATATATAACATATTTTTATCTTATATATTAAGTTTTGAATTAGGACAAAAAAGTGTTTAGTGTTTTCTAAACTATACAACTTATTTCATTAACAATAAATCACAATATATTGGTAGTAAAAAAAAAGAGAGAAGATAATATAACATGTAATAATCAATAATTAGATGAGTTGGTAGGTAGAAAAAGCTTATCATGTTTCTCCACTAAAATATATTTTTAGAATAAATACACTAACATTTTTTAGTGAAATTACACAAATTATCTCAATTTTTTTGAAATATATACAAATCATTTCTAATTTATATAGGTACATTATATTGATTATCCTTATATGAGAAACGTGTATAATCTTTTAAACAAAAAAATGTGATGAATGTAATTAAGTTAAATTCTAAGAAGTGACGGTGTATTTTACTCTTAATTAATTAATTATACAATAGTTAGAGTAAATTGATCATTTTTAAATTTGCATATATAATTTGATTATGAAATCATTAATTTTTTTTTATATTTAAACAACATCTAATTAGAAAAATTTATGCATTCTAAAATATTGAGCTTATTTTATTATTAAGTAGAATTAGTATGTTTGAAAATGTTTAAGAGAATAATAAAGAGAGAGAACTTACTATTTGTTCCAAGGAAAGTTGAATTTCAATTTCTCCATTAAGTTATAAGAAATTAGCATTGTCATACTTAACATCATAGTATGTGCAAAAAAACTCATTTTAGTTTGTTATAAAATGTATCAATAATTCTAAGTACATAAAAGGAAAGAGTGATTTTATAATGAAATTATATATGCAAATTTATAACTGGTCAATTTATCATAGCTGAAGTATAATTAACTAATTAATAGTAAATTACATCGACAGTACCCCTTAAAGTTTATAACTTAATTACATTCAACATCTTTTTTATTTAAAAGATTACATTCATCTCTAATCTCTAATGCATAAGTAAAGCAATGTAATTTGTATATATATAAATTACAGTAATTTATATAAGCACAAAAAGAAAAATAATATTTATATAATTTAACTAAAACTCACACGATATAAAAGTAAGTTACTCTATTTTTTATTACATTAAGTGAGTTGGACTAAAAACACATTTTCCTTACCTTGGGCTTTAGACATTACGGCCACCCTCCAAACACTATCATGAGAATACATATTTTTGTGGAAGAAATTAAAAAAGGTTAACAATAAAAAGGCATCCACATAATACTATTTCTCCATACAACCAATTAAAACATTCTATCTTGTCATCAAATATGACACATCAACAGAACTTAGAAAACTATGAAAGCGTAAGAACATAACTATGTCAGTAGTGTGTATGTATGGGGAATAAAATGGGAAAGAAAAGAAGCATTTCATTCATATGTGCAACCATGTATAAAGTGTAATATCCTATTTATTGACACAAATTTCATCTCAAGATATAACTCAAAATTAATGTAACTAGTAAGATATACATGCATTTGTACAGGTCACTATGATTTAGTGGAAATATGATTTAAAAACATATTACAAAGTTATATATTAAAATAGACATAAGATTTTGAATTGATTTAAATAAATAACATTATTTATGATAAATGTTATGGAATCTAACCTTAATTGATTATGTGTTTGAAAATGAGTATCTTGATAGAATTGTTGTTAGGTTGTCTTTAACTTTGATAAAATTGAAATACATGGCATGTTAGAGTGTGAAAAAGATATTAATGTAGTATACATTGTAGTCATAATTGAATATGAAATAAGAAGTAAAATACTTGTCACATGTTTTGGAAACAACCTTGTAAACAATATTGGTTGTTGTTAGGGTTTGACTATCATTATCATGTATTAATATCATCAATCATTTTTTACTTTGAACTCTTGACATTGCCACATATAATTGATTATGATTAAAGACAAATCTAGGTAAGTATAATCCAACACTTTTAATGATTGACCTTGAGATTTGTTAATTGTCATAACATATGAAACAATTATAGGAAGAGAAAAAGATGTATACACCGACAGTGTAAGAGTTTTTTACACTATTACTCCATCATCTACCATTCATTTTCAATTATGTTTGACTTTTCACAAAAAGTAATCCAAATGAATGGTGGATGATGCACTGATTGTGCATAATTCTTTACATTGTCAGTGCATCAATCTCTTATAGGAAATTGTCTCCTAATCAGCTTAAAAGACCATAGAGATTAGGATGGAGACATTGACATCCGAGGAATATATATGACATGTCTAATGTTATTTCCCGACATAATATTTACTTAGAATACATGATTTACCAATTTAGTAACAACTAATCTTGTAACATTATATAATCCTTCAAATTGGTCTAAATTTCTTAGCAACATTATTTGAGTGTCAAGTTGTAAATGAACTTAGAAATTCAGGAGTTAATATATTGAATGTTTGACTCTCATTAGTATTTAACATGTCAATAGAATATGAGTTGATGTATTCTATTTCGCCACCTACAGATTTACATAAGGACATATATTGCTGTGAATGACAAAGATGCTTGCATGAACTTAATAAGTGATTGAATATAATTCTAATTTTTTTTATCTAGAATAAGGCTTATAAATTTTCCAATCAACAATTTTAATAAATGATGCAAGTATAACCTTTGACTGCAAAAACTCCTCACCCTTGTAGTGGTCTTTTATATTTGGATTGGTCCTTTGAACTATGACATTTTTGGTTATCAAAATTAAGAATCAAAAGTTCTTCTTTAATATTTATTTCAGCACAATCATCATTAGACTCTGATAATTTCCCATCTCTAGCCTTTAATATCCAATCTGATAATTCCATGATTTCCATTGCATTGGAATTATTTTTGTAAACATGTGTTCTTTGTGAGACTTAATATTGTACAATGGTGTCAGAGATATGATGCATTGGGATTATATTGAATGATATCCTCTTGGAACCATTGACAATATTTGTCAGAAATCCTATCCAAAAAGTATAATCATACCCCCAAAAACAATTGAATTATACCCTATAGTACCCATTAGTCAAAAACTAGAATTGCAGCTACATATAAAGCTGACTTGTTGTCACAAAATAGGTTGATTGGAGCAGTGTATTGAATGCCTAGTGGATGATGCACTGATTGTGCATAATTCTTTACATTGTCAGTGCATCAATCTCTTATAGGAAATTGTCTCCTAATCAGCTTAAAAGACCATAGAGATTAGGATGGAGACATTGACATCCGAGGAATATATATGACATGTCTAATGTTATTTCCCGACATAATATTTACTTAGAATACATGATTTACCAATTTAGTAACAACTAATCTTGTAACATTATATAATCCTTCAAATTGGTCTAAATTTCTTAGCAACATTATTTGAGTGTCAAGTTGTAAATGAACTTAGAAATTCAGGAGTTAATATATTGAATGTTTGACTCTCATTAGTATTTAACATGTCAATAGAATATGAGTTGATGTATTCTATTTCGCCACCTACAGATTTACATAAGGACATATATTGCTGTGAATGACAAAGATGCTTGCATGAACTTAATAAGTGATTGAATATAATTCTAATTTTTTTTATCTAGAATAAGGCTTATAAATTTTCCAATCAACAATTTTAATAAATGATGCAAGTATAACCTTTGACTGCAAAAACTCCTCACCCTTGTAGTGGTCTTTTATATTTGGATTGGTCCTTTGAACTATGACATTTTTGGTTATCAAAATTAAGAATCAAAAGTTCTTCTTTAATATTTATTTCAGCACAATCATCATTAGACTCTGATAATTTCCCATCTCTAGCCTTTAATATCCAATCTGATAATTCCATGATTTCCATTGCATTGGAATTATTTTTGTAAACATGTGTTCTTTGTGAGACTTAATATTGTACAATGGTGTCAGAGATATGATGCATTGGGATTATATTGAATGATATCCTCTTGGAACCATTGACAATATTTGTCAGAAATCCTATCCAAAAAGTATAATCATACCCCCAAAAACAATTGAATTATACCCTATAGTACCCATTAGTCAAAAACTAGAATTGCAGCTACATATAAAGCTGACTTGTTGTCACAAAATAGGTTGATTGGAGCAGTGTATTGAATGCCTAAATCTCTGTATAGATAGAGTAGCCACTGAGCTTCACATGATGCCATTGCAAGGATCCTATATTCTACTTCTTCTGATGATCTAGAGACTGTGTTATGTTTCTTACTTTTCCAAGAAATCAAGGTTGGCCCTAGGAAGGAGCAGCAACATGTGATGGATCTTCTGGTGTCAAGACAAGCTCCCCAATCTGAGTATGATATTCCATAAGAATTGTTGTGTTGTTCCTCAGAAAGAACAATCCTTGGGTTGGTGATGTTTTGAGATATCTCAGAATTCTAAAGGTTGCTTGTTGATGTAGTTTAGTACGAGCTGTAAGGAATTGGCTATAGGTTCCTAATAATCTTATACATGTATTGATCTTGAAGTGGTTCTCCGGAATCTGGTTGAAGTTTGGTGTTATACTCCATTGGAGTTGAGACAGGTTTACAAGCAAGATGTCTTAATTGTTGTAACAAATCAAGGGTGTATTTCCTATGGTATAAAGTGATGACTTCTTTGCGTCTCACCACCTCCATCCCTAAAAATAACTTTAGCTTCCCAAGGTCCTTGATATTGAATTCCTTGTGCAAAACACCCTTAGTATAATGTATTTGCATCAAATCATTTATTGTTAAAACTAAATCATCAACTTAAATTAAAATAGCAGTGAATTAAGACCAATGGATTTAACAAACAGAGCATGATCAGAGTTACACTATGAGTAACCAATTGTTACTAAGGGTTTTGTAAGCTTGTCATGTCACTCTCTACTTGCTTGTTTCAATCTATAGATTAAATTTTGTAACCTGCAAACAAGATTAGGATTGGATGTGTGCAAACCAACATGGATCTTCATATAAACCTCTTCCTTGAGGTCTCTATGTAGGAAAGCAATGTTAATGTCAAGCTGATATATGTGCCAATTGTGAATGGCTGCAAGGGATAATAAGACCTTAATAGTTGTCATCTTCGCAATAGGACCAAATGTCTCCAAGTAGTCAATTCCATGAGTTTGGTTGAATCCATTTGCAACCAATCTTGTCTTATACCTTTCTATTAATCCATCTGCATGGTGATTCAATTTAAAAACCCATTTTCACCCTATTGCTCTTTTTCCAGCAGGCAGGATAGTCAGGAACCAAGTGTTGTTGCTTTGTAGGGCTGATAATTCAGCATCAATAGCCATTTTCCAACAATCTTGCTGAATATCTTCATTATAGTTTGCAGGAGTAGGACTAAGAGAAATGGTTAATGAATAATGTTTATGAGTTGAGGACAAATTGTTATAAGAAATGTAATTGGAAATATGATACTTAATATGTGTTGAGGAAGATGGTTGTGACTCAGAGGCCAAGGTGCAATGATAATCAACCAAATAGTTTGGGGTTTTTTCGAATTCTTTGAGAGTGTCTAACAAGATTATCTAGAGTGTTATCAATTGTGGTAACATTTGAGATAGTTGGACTGTTTGATGTTGCAACAATTATGGTATAAGGAGGGTCAATCCAATATTTGAAGGGACCATTTTCATGAACATGAAGGATAGGTTGGACTGAGTCTTGAGAATCATTCCTAGTGAAAGGGAAGATATGCTCAAAAAATTGAACATTCCTTGAGATGAAAATTTCATTTCTATGAAGGCCTAAGAGGATATATCCTTTTGTTCCCTTTTGAAATCATAGGAAGATGCATTTTCTTGATCTAGGATCAAGTTTTCTTCTTTGAGAGACTAGAGTAGAAGAATAGCACAGGCTTCCAAAAATTATTAGATGTTTGATATTAGGCAGGATGTTATAAAGCGCCTCATATGGTGATTTATTAGACAGAAAGTTAGTTGGCTGCCTATTGATTAAATGAACAGAATGTGCTAGGCTATAGTTCCAAAAGCATAAAGGAAGGTTGGATTGAAAGATAAGAGCTCTTGCTACTACAAGAATATGTTGAAGCTTCCTTTCAATAATATCGTTTTGTTGTGGGGTTTTCACACAAGTAGTTTGGGGCTAAATACCTCTTGAAAGGTAAAAATCTTTAAGAATGAACTTTTTTCCATTATCACTTCTAATGGCTTTCAGTTTAAAGTTAATCTGAGTTTCAACATAATAGACAAAGGCTTTAACAAATTGTCATGTTTCTGATTTGGCCTTCATAAAAAATATCCAAGTAAATCTGGTCTTATCATCTACCATGTGAAGAATATCTTTTCTCCTGACCGTGGCACGATTTTGATGAAGACACCAACATCACCAAAAATAAGAAAAGGAAGAATACTTATGAAGACAAAGAAGACAAAGCTTCAAGACAAATTAGTCTAAGTCTAAATAGGTACTTCTATCCTATACTCTCGAATATACAATAGTAGTAATGCTCAAACTATTTTTTAAGAAAATTGAAAAACTTCAAATATAAACAAAACAATTTTAAAAAATAGTGTGTAACAGGTTACTGTATCTAAGTAACAAGTTACATAAGTGAGAAAACCAGTTACCCAAAAAAAATTGTGTAGGGCAATCGATTTTTGTATATGAGTAACAGATTACCCAGTTTTAGAAAAGATGAGTAACTGATTACTCAAGGCTGTAATCGATTACTCTAATTAAATTTTAAATGCCCAGTTGGACAACGTGTTTGAGTAATCGATTACTCAAGATTGTAATCGATTATTGAGAGCTGTTGCATCAATTTTTAGATTTCAAAATGAATTGTTTTCACCCCAAACAAAATGGTTTCATTCCAATCAATTCCTACCCTTTCAAAGAGGTGTTATGGTTGGTTGGAAAGCCTATTTAAAGGCATTGAATCTCATAATCAAAATATTAACTCTTGCACAAACTTTCAAACATAATTCTGAAAATTCTCTGAAATATTTTTTGTACTTTTTGCAACTTGTTCTTAAACTTTCAAAGTAAATTTTCTGAGTTGCTTGAAATAAAGTGTTTCAAATTTTTACAAACCTATAAGAGCTTTATTACTTAGTATACAAAGAGTTATCAGATTGCAAGTGATATTACATTCGAACACTTGTAAAGGCAATCCTGCCATTGATTGTAAATTCTTCATTGACATTTCATAAATCTTTCTTTCACAAGGGTGTGATAAGAAAAGGGATAGAGTCACTTGAAAAAGTATTTTTCAAGAGTGGCATAAGTATTAGTGAGTGTGTAAGGTACAACTCATAATATTATTTACAACTCATAATATTTAGTGAAGAAATCTTTTATGCTGCAAGAGTACTCGACGTAGCTTTTGGTGACAAGAAGGTGAACCAGTATAAAATCTCGGTGTACTCTCTTCTCCTTTATCTCTTGATTTTTTACTTGTTATTTTTCTGCATAATTTCTCCACTGCACTTAACTCTTGATTTTGCAGAAAAAGTGGCCATAATTTTAAGTCAACTAATCTTAGTTGCAATCTCAGTCTTACAATTGGCACCCGAGCTATTTTTGAGTAAGTTATTCTCAAATCTGATCCTATATCGAAGATGGCCTCAAGATATTCCTAGGAGAAGTATACAACATCAACCGCACTCTAAGCTTTGTTGGAGAGTGCTATGACTTTTGGAAAATCAGAATAAGAATCTTCATAGAATCTTAAGACTTGGACATATGGAATACAATTGAAGAAGGGCCATATGAACCCTTCACCGTAGTCAACAATGTAAGGAAAGTAAAGCCCAAATCTTCATGAAACGATGAAGATAAAAAGAAGGTGTGATATGATCTCAAAGAAAAGAATATCCTCACTTTAGCACTTGGCATTGACGAGTTCTTTAGAGTATCAAACTAGAAATCTACCAAATAAATGTGGGATACTATAGAGACTACACATGAAGGAACTAGGGAGGTAAAAAGGTCCAGAATCAATAGTCTTTCCCAAGAATATGAAATGTTTCGTATGAAACCTGGAGAGAAAATTCTAGATCTTCAAAAGAGGTTTACTCACCTCACAAATCACCTTATTGCACTTGGTAAGGTACTATCAAATAGTAACTTGAACTTGAAGGTTCTAAGATCACTCACCGGAACATGGCAACCAAAGGTAACAACCATTTATGAAAAGAAAAGTTTATCAAAAATGTCCTTGGCTGCTTTGTTTGGTAAATTGCAGGAACATGAATTAGAACTCAGCCAACTTGACCAACATGAAGAGCAAGAGAAGTAAAAGAAGAATATATGTCTCAAGGCGAAAGTAGACAAATACGAATCATCAGAAGATGAATCTGAGAAGGAAGAGATAGAAGACATGAGTCTTCTTGTAAAGAAGTTCAGTAAGTTCCTTAAAATGAACAAGGGTGCTAAAACTGGACAAATGAGGAAATTCACCAAGGTAACCATGTATCTTTTGATTTTGTGTGTTGTATAATTCATGATAATATATCTAATAAAGTTAAGTTTGTCGGATATCGTATAAATAATATCTATATGGTTAATCTGGATGATATCACTACTCTATTTTCAAAAAAATTTATATCTAAAGAGGATGACATATGGCTTTGGCATAGGCATGTCGCTCATATTCATATAAAGCATCTAGATAAATTTTCTAAAAATAATATGGTTGATGGGCTACCAAAACTTGATTTTAAAACTCAAGAAACTTGTGATACTTGTTAAAAATGTAAACAAGTTAAAAACTCTTTTGCTAAAAAGAATGTGATATCCACAACAAGACCCTTAGAGCTTCTTCATATGGACTTATTTGGACCATCACATGTTATGAGTTTTGGTGGTAGCTATTATGCTTTAGTAATCGTTGACGATTTCTCTAGATTCACATGGACACTTTTTCAATCGTCCAAGAGCGATGCTTTCAAGTCTTTCGAAAACCTTGCCAAACAAATCCAAAATCAGTTTAACCATAAGATAGTATATATTCGATCCGATCATGGTGACGAATTTGAAAACCATCAATTTGATAAATTTTGTGATAAATATGGTATTTTGCATCAATTTTCGGCCCATCGTACCCCTCAACAAAATGGAGTTGTTAAGAGGAAGAATCGAGTCTTAGAGGAGCTTGCTAGATCCATGCTAAACGAAAGCAAAGTTCCTAATTATTTTTGGGATGATGCAGTGCATACAGCTTGCTATGTGATTAACCGTATACTCTTGAGGCCTACTTTTTCAAAAACTCCTTATGAACTTTTAAAAGGCCAAAAACCTATATTTCTCATTTTCATGCTTTTGGTTGTAAATGATTTATATTAAATAATAGAAAAAGAGCTTTAAGTAAATTTGATTCAAAAGCTGATGAGGGTATATTATTGGGGTATTCATTACATAGTGAAGCTTATCGAGTCTTTAATAAATATTCAATGCAAGTAGAAGAGTCTGTGCATATCCATTTTGACGAATCTTCTCCAAAAGAGAAGAGGAAGGTATTTTCTAATGATGTTGCAGGTGCTTTAGAAGAAGCATACTCTAAGGACATAGACCAGGACAAAGAAGAAATAGAGCAAATTGTCCAAGATGAGCATCAGGACCTGCCAATCGCGTGGAAGACCAAGAAGGATCATCCTCTCGACAAAGTGATGGATGATATAACTACGGGGGTGGTAACCTGTGGCTCTTTACGCAACTTTTGTAATTTCGTTGCTTTTGTATCTCAAATCGAGCCAAAGACCATCGATAAGGCCATTGAGGATGTGCACTGGGGTATAACTATGCAAGAAGAGCTAAACTAGTTTGAGCGTAATAACATATGAGACTTGGTCCCTAAGCCTAAAGAACATCCAATGATTGGTACTAGATGGGTCTTTCATAATAAATTATATGAATTTGGCTTGATAATAAGAAATAAAGCACGATTAGTGGCCAAAGGCTACAACCAGGAGGAGGACATCGATTATGATGAGACCTACGCTCATGTAGCCAGATTAAAGGCCATTATGATGTTTTTATCTTTTGCATCGATTATGAATTTTAAGCTCTTTCAAATGGATGTCAAGAATGCCTTCTTGAATGACTGCATTCAAGAGGAGGTATATGTAGATCAACCTCCCGGATTTGAAAATTTTAAATATCTGAACCATGTATATAAGCTCAAAAAGGCCCTTTATGGCATGAAACAAGCTCCCAGAGCTTGGTATGATAGATTGAGCTTTTTCCTCTTGAAAAAGGGTTCGTGAGGGGTATGGTTGATACTATCCTCTTTATTCGTAGATTAGATAATCATGTATTATTAGTTCAAATATATGTTGATGATATAATCTTCGGATCTACTAATGACATCTATGTAAAGAATTTTCTGAGATGATGTAATGTGAATTTGAGATGTCGATGATGGGTGAGCTGACCTTCTTTCTTGGGCTAAAAATCAAACAAATGGAAAGTGGCATCTTCATTCATCAATCGAAATACTGCAAGGAGTCACTGAAGAAGTTTGACATGGAAAAGTGTAAAGAAGCTTCAACACCTATGGCGTTCGCTTGATATCTAGACAAAGATGAAAGGAGAAAAGCAATCGAGGTAACTAAGTATCGAGGGATTATCGGCTCATTATTGTACTTAACTGCGAGTCGCCCCGATATCATGTTTAATGTTTGTATGTGTGCTAGATTTCAAGCTTTACCTAAAGATTCACATTATATTATTATTAAATGCGTCATGAGATATATAAAAGGAACAACTAATATGGGATTATGGTATCCTAAGGATGCCTCATTATCCTTGGTAGGATATTCTGATTATACGGGATGTAAGTTGGATCGGAAGAGCACTAGTGGGACTTGTCACTTACTAGGCAATTCCTTAGTTGCATGGCACAGTAAAAAGCAAGTGTGTGTTGCTTTGTCCACCGCTGAAGCGGAATACATTGCCGCTGGTGTGTGTTGCGCTCAAATCCTATGGATGAAGCAACAACTTAAGGACTTAACCTAGAAAAGATTCCTATAAAATGTGCTAATACAAGTGCCATAAACCTATCCAAGAATCCCGTATTGCATCCTAGAACCAAGCATATAGAAATTAGACATCATTTATTGCGTGGCCATGTACAAAAAGGCGATTGTGTGCTTGAATTTGTTGAAACTACTAAGCAATTGGCTGATATTTTCACCAAGCCCCTCTCACGAGATACGTTTTATGTTCTTCGAAGAGAACTTGGAATCCTTGATGAAAATTATCTTGATTAAAATCGTCTAAAACTTTATTATGTGCTTCGCATGATTAATGTCTTATATGCTTCAAAATGTATATTTGTTGTGAATGCATTATATTCCTATTATGACTCATGATATTGTATGATAACCTGTAATGTATATGTAGTGTTTGAGTAGAAATTGCTTGATATATGTTTGAAATATATGCATGCTTTTAAAACCCAAAAAACTCTTGATTCTACAAATCTGATGTCAGTTAATCGATTAACTATATTTATTAATCGATTAAAATGAGTTCCAGTAGCAATCATTTTATTTTTCACTAAATTTAATCGATTAAGATTCAATTTTAATCGCTTACCTGTGCTCATTTTTCTGAAAATTTGGAATTTTAACACTACTTAATCAATTAAATACAACTCTTAATCAATTAACGACAACAGATAAATTAGAATGAGTAGCGTTTTTGCCCTTTTTTCAAACCCTCTCTTCCCCATTTTCTCTCCAAATCTCAAAAGTAACAGCAAAATTCGAATTCCTAGCTTAAAAGAAGAATTAAGCCTCACCTTTACCCATATTGCACCTCAATTCATCCCATTTTTCTATCAAATTCCCCAAGAAACCCCATTCCCAATTCCAAACCCTAAGCTTTAGGTTCCCTCCCTCATCCTTCTTCTCCTCCAATCACTCACGGTTTTCAATCCACAATGAAAGAGGACGTTCAAAGAGGTTTAAGACAACTGCTCAACGTACTCGTAGGCCTCCTACTACTTCATCTTCAAATCCTAATGTGATGCACAACCGTGGAGATCCTTACTACTCACTCATACTTCAGGAGACCCAGTTTTCAAATTTCGGGGAAGGAAACCCACCTACATAAGGTATGCTGATCTAACCTGGATGGTGAACCATAATTTTGAGTTTCCGCAAGGTATGCAAGCTTAGGGAGTTGTGATGTTTTTCGAATTAACGAATAATATGTATCCCGCTTTAATTAGGGAATTTTACACCAACTTTCGTTATAAGGATGGCAAATAATGGTCTATGGTTTCGGAAATCTATTTGAGATGGATAGTAACATTTTCATGAATGCGGGTGGCTTATCCACTAATGGTGTTAGCCTAGCTGATTATGAATGGCTTAAGGATTTTGATGTTGTTGAGGTTTACAAATCATGTCTGAGAGGTCCCCATCTGTATGTTCAGGGAGAACTAACTAAAGCTGGCTCATTATCTGTAGAGAATAAATTGTTTCACTATTTGATTGCTTACATTCTAGTTCAGAGAAACACCAATCATGCGCAACCAACTATTAATGATCTGAAATTCATGTATGTTGTTAAGGAGAATATAATGGTTAATTGGTATGAGGAGATCCTGAAGGTCATGTATAATGTCTCTACATCACAATCCAAGTTGTTGTCCTACAGTATCTTCATATTGAGTATCATTGACTATCTGCATATTGACGTATCTGATACCATTATCACAGAGACTTCTGATAAAGATCACCTTGTTGGTGAAAGCCTTATTCACAAGATGGGTATCTACGAGTATGGAAGTACTTGGCAATACTAGGAGGATTACACTACCATGGATTTGGATCTATATGATGATGAGGATCAGGCTGGAACAAATCAGCCTAATGTAGAAACTCAGGGGGAGCCATCTGGAAATGCACCGCATGAACCATCCTTTGGATTACCTTAGTTGGATGCCATGGAGCAAAGGCTGAATAACAAAATGGATTTAAATTTCCATTCATTGAAGGACTCCTACCATACATATTGGAGCAATTCGAGGAGCGTCAGGTGGCCTACATCGATAACCACTATCAGGCTATGAGGAGCTTTATTCAGAACACTGTTGAGGCACAGAATGAGAGATTTTGTGCAGAATTTGAGAAGATGAGATTCCTCATCCGTGGTGATAGTAGTCTGAACATACCTGATGACAGAGATCCTCCTTCGCATCCCTAGATTAGAAGTCCTTAGACCTTAGGTTTAGTTCTTCTATATGGCTAATTTTTAGGATTTATGCTGCTTTGTACTCTCGAGACATATTTTCTCTTATGCTTTTTGGGTTGTAACTCTAACTATCTACTTTTGCTGCACTACTATGACTTGATATGCATGCCATTTGAACTGAAAACGTTACTATTTTGGTTTTTAATTTTCTTACATAACATTCCTATCTATGTCAAATATAGTATGAATACATGTTTAATGGTCCTTGATCATGTTTGGTTATATGTATCTCTTATGTTTGATTGAGCATGCTGTTTAAATGCTATAATAAATGCTTGATCATTCCATGCTTGATTAGTTCATATATAACCTTCCATGCCATTAAATCTGTCAAATTGTTGTATTCTATGTTTTTAATCGATTAACCTATTGTCTTAATCGATTAAATGCTAATCAATTTGTGCATGTGTTCAATTTTTCCATCATCTGATTGATTAATTACATTCCCAATATTAATTGATTAATTACACTTTGATTTTACTTCATATCTCTTCTTAATTTTGACCAAAATTCATTTAGTTTATATTTTTGATAATGTCAAAAGGGGGAGAAAGGTTGCTTTGTTGTTTGATGTGTGCAGGTTGTAAATAATATTCAACTTCTTTTGTCTAGCTATGTGCTTTAACTTTGAAAAAAAAACCATGCATCATATGACCATCTTCAAGCTATGCATCAAAAACAAAATTGGTGTTGAGTTTGTCATCATCAAAAATGGGAGATTGAAAGTGCAAAGTGTCAAGATAGCACTTAGGGTGCCTATGTTTTGATGAAGACAAATGATTTAGTGAAAGCTTAAAGATAACTCAGCAAATCAACATGCCAAAGATTCAAGAGCTTCATGTCTAAACTAGAGTCTTAGATATGTGTCTTAGTTATTGAGTCTAGGTTAGGTAAACCTAGATGCAAATCTCACAAGTTCTAAAAACTATCATATCATTTACATGTGCTTTGTTGTTTGATGTGTGCAGGTTGTAACTAATATTCAGCTTCCATTGTCTAGCTATGCGCTTTAACTTTGAAATAAAAAAACCATGCATCATATGACCATCTTCAAGCTATGCATCAAAAACAAAATTGGTGTTGAGTTTGTCATCATCAAAAATGGGAGATTGAAAGTGCAAAGTGTCAAGATAGCACTTAGGGTGCCTATGTTTTGATGAAGACAAATGATTTAGTGAAAGCTTAAAGATAACTCAGCAAATCAACATGCCAAAGATTCAAGAGCTTCATGTCTAAACTAGAGTCTTAGATATGTGTCTTAGTTATTGAGTCTAGGTTAGGTAAACCTAGATGCAAATCTCACATGTTCTAAAAACTATCATATCATTTATATGAGACGTGCCATCTAGTTTATTATATAATCATACATGTTATTTGTGCATTTTAGGCATAACATAATAGTAAAACAAGTATAGTTGATAAGCATAACATATAGGTAGTTTACCATTTAATATCTTAACTAAATATATGTCAGTTAATCGATTAAGTAAGGCTTTAATCACTTAACGTGAAAACAATTTTAATCGGTTTCAACAGATAACTAAAAAATTGAATTTAGTTATTCTAAACAACCCGTTAATCGATTAAAAGGGTACTTAATCGATTAACTGGGCATAAAATAACTTTTCTATATAAACTATGATTTTACACCATGCTTCAAACATTCATTCATTTTTAGAATTGCTAAGTTGCATATTTTCATGCTCATTGTATGTAATATAGGCAGAGAGAATTGCATG
>NC_032015.1:15126255-15129624 GCF_001865875.1 Lupinus angustifolius | reverse complement strand
ACCTGATAAGCAATGAATAGAATACCCAGCAAAAAGAGAAACATGCGTGGCAGGAAGAGATTGTTGTGCAGTGAGACCGAGACGTATTTCGTCCTGCGATTGGCTGCTTTTTGTGGTCAACTCACGGATGGAGGAAGTATGCAGATCTAACGGCTAGGGATCGAGGATGCAGGGATAAACGATGGACTCACCCACACAGGATTGATTCTCGCAGCAAATTTTTTATTTTTTCTCTTTTTTTCCGCAGAATACGTTTGGTAGGGTTTTGGGAGGTTTTTTGGATGTTTTGGCAGTGTTTCAATAATACTCTCTATGTCCTCTTCTCCTCTTCCTAACCCACTATTTATAGGCAAAAATTAGCCCAACCGAAATCCCTAAAGATTTGCCTACCTCTTTATATCCATTGCATGTGATTAAATGTGTTAATCATTCTATCTTTTCTTGCATGATTCTTTCATTTATTTTAGAGATATAAATCAAATATTCCCCTTCTTTAAAATCCAATCAAATTGATTTGATTTCCATTAACCAGGATATTTGAAAAATTGATTTCAAATCTGAAATTTGAATTTCAAATTTGAAATTTGAGTTTCAAATCTGACATTTGAATTCAAATTTGAAATTAAAATCTTTTGAAAATCTTTTTTTATTTTTGTTGTATTTTTGTAACAAGGAAATGCGTCTCTTGGTGTCGTACCACCAACGAGATACAGAGAGTCTTCACCAAAAAATCAATAAATATTTAAGAGAAAATAATCATCTTTTTAATTTTTTTGAAATTCGAAAATTAAATTAGTATTATTATTATTAGTTATTATGGCACCCAATTTGTGTTTTTAAGCATGATATCTTATTTAAATGCTAAAAAAATCCGAAAATTGGTTTTAAAATCTTTCACCATCTTCCACTTATTGAATGCTATTTCGAAAGTTTTAGTGAAGAAAATCACCCAAGATCAGAAGGGGAGGACTGAATGTAGTTTTGCAGTGGACTGCAAAACGAACTAGTATAAAAACCTTGTTGTAGGCTGTTTCTTACTCTTATCTCTTTACTGTTTTAAGTTGTTTTTAATTGCCTATTTTAGCTGATAATTTGAATATAGTAACTCTACCATATAAAGATCATTTCTGTTCAAATATATATGTTGTATCATTTCTGTATAATCAGTAAGTGGTTGTGCAATCGAGCCATTCAGCAAGTGTATGTTAAGTGTGATTTAATCAATTAAGGCAGTCCTTTAATCGATTAACTGGTGATTTTAAAGAATAGGGCTTTGGTGCGAATAACAGTATTTGGGAACCGCGACACCTATTCAACCCCCCTTCTAGGTGTATTCTGTCACTGATACCTAACATTACATTCCAACACTTGTAAAAGCAATCTTGCCATTGTTGTAAATTCTTCATTGACATTTCAGAAATCTTTCTTTCACAAGGGTGTGATAATAAAGGGGATAGAGTCACTTGGAAAAGGTATTTTCCAAGAGTGACATAAGTATTAGTGAGTGTGTAAGGTACATAGAGGTCTCGAGGTGAGATATTGTAATTACAAGTCATAATATTTAGTGAAGAAATCTGTTGTGTTGCAAGATTATTGGATGTAGCCTTTGGTGGACAAAAAGTTGAACCATTATAAAATCTCGGCATACTCTCTTCTTCTTTATCTCTTGATTTTTTACTTGTTAATTTTCTGCATAATTTCTCCGTTGTACTTAACTCTTGATTTTGCAGAAAAAGTGGCCATAATTTTAAGTCAATTAATTCACCACCCCCCCTTCCGTCTTAGTCTTACATACCACAATTAAAAAATACTTATGGCCTAAAGCGGAAGGGGTGGACGAAGGTCCCCAAATGTCCATGTACACTAAATCAATAGAATAAGTAGATCTAGTAATGCTAGTAGTGTAAGGTAATTTCTAAGTGGTAAATATCATATGGATCAACTGTTTTATTGCATTTGATAAAAGAAAATAATGTTTGCATATGTATCAGTTTATTATAGGATAAATGTCCATGTCTAGAATGTCAAACATTGGAATCATCATAGCTAGAGTAAGTATTGACATGATGGGGCCTAAGATAGTTCTTGCTTGGCTGATTCATTGTGTACACACCTCTTTTGAGCTCAACTGCACCAGTCATCCTCAAGGAGCTCATTTCCTGAATTAAGCTTTTGTTAGTAGATAAGGCTAAGGTGCAAGCCGACGAAAGTGTTAGTTTAGAAACTAAGATTAAGTTGAATCTAAAAACAGGTACTTATAGCACATTTGTATGATAGAATGTATTTGAAAAAATGACAGATATTGAGTATTGATCAGTCACTTGATTACCATTTGGAAAGGTTATGGAAATGAGCTTTACCTATTTGTAGGTGTGATAGTGTAGCAAGGAGTAGTAGACCCTCCTATATCAATGATCCAAGTGCATGAATTACCTCGAAAAGAGGTAGAATTACCTATAATAGGAGGTTCTTGAGGATTAGTGAAAGTCTAAATTGAACTTATCTGATTGGTGTTGTGACTGCCTTGTCCAATAGATTGTTTGATTAGAGCCTTTAGAGCATATTTTTGTGTTATGGTGAAAGGCAATTCTAAAGTTGTAGTGTCTGTCTTGGAATGATCATCAGTGTCGCGCCCCGATTTTCGGCTACGCGACCTCTCGAGTCGCCACTACATTTTTTACTGTAAAAAATGTAGAAAAATCTTTTTTTAGCCCAATTACCTTGGGCTTTTTGGATTTTTGATATCCAGATTCGGAAGTCGGTTACAGGGTATGGAAGGTATTAGCACCCCACCCGCCCGCCTTAAGCGGTACCTTATACTAAACTACATGGATTACTATATTTTTTATTTGTTGTTATTACTATTAAATTCAATTGTGTGATTAATTAATTAATTTTTATGAAGAAAAATATTGTTTTTATTATTGTGCCTGACAAGAATGACCCCGGTCCTACGTATCCCTATTAAGGGAATCAAAGCTTACGTAGTTCTTTTAGTAGAAAAAAGGTTTGTTGGTTGGATTGATTTTAGAAAATATAAGTGTTAGATCTCGACTAACAATCCTACTAATACAAGTGAAGTACAGCTCATACGTCCGATACCGCATTTTGTACTAAGGGTTAGTTAAGATCTTAACATGTTTATGGACAAAAGATTTTTGAGTCGTTAATGAATTAGTTATGGTGATTATTAAATTGATGAAGTGCAGCCCATATGTCCGACACCGCATCATATCTTAAAATTAGAGTGATTGTCGTCTTAGAATTTATAATGACTTTATCATAAAAAAAATGTAGTAGTTATTTTAAGGACATTGATTAAAATTCAAAAAAGTATAAAATACTAGTAGAATGTGATTTATTCTAAAC
>NC_032015.1:15091141-15126155 GCF_001865875.1 Lupinus angustifolius | reverse complement strand
AACAGTGAAATTTCATTACAATGATAAGTCCAGTTAATTTTTATATTCACACCTTATGTTCATGAAAATTTAATTGCCTACACATAATTAATTTTGTTTATTATTATGATAATTAAAATTTTCATGATATAATAATTTAGCATATATAATATAACATGGTGATATCAATGTAAATAATGAACAGTTAAAATGCAAACCTGATAAGCAATGAATACCCAGCAAAAAGAGAAACACGCGTGGCAGGAAGAGATTGTTGTGCAGTGAGACCGAGACGTATTTCGTCCTGCGATTGGCTGCTTTTTGTGGTCAACTCACGGATGGAGGAAGTATGCAGATCTAACGGCTAGGGATCGAGGATGCAGGGATAAACGATGGACTCACCCACACAGGATTGATTCTCGCAGCAAATTTTTTATTTTTTCTCTTTTTTCGCAGAATACGTTTGGTAGGATTTTGGGAGGTTTTTTGGATGTTTTGGCAGTGTTTCAATAATACTTTCTGTGTCCTCTTCTCCTCTTCCCAACCCACTATTTATAGGAAAAAATAGCCCAACCGAAATCCCTAAAGATTTGCCTACCTCTTTAATTTTTTATAAATCAAATATTCCCCTTCTTTAAAATCCAATCAAATTGATTTGATTTCCATTAACCAGGATATTTGAAAAATTGATTTCAAATCTGAAATTTGAATTTCAAATTTGAAATTTGAGTTTCAAATCTGACATTTGAATTCAAATTTGAAATTAAAATCTTTTGAAAATCTTTTTTTGATTTTTTATTTTTTTGTTTATCCAAAAAATCAATAAATATTTAAGAGAAAATAATCATCTTTTTAATTTTTTTGAAATTCGAAAATTAAATTAGTATTATTATTATTAGTTATTATGGCACCCAATTTGTGTTTTTAAGCATGATATCTTATTTAAATGCTAAAAAAATCCGAAAATTGGTTTTAAAATCTTTCACCATCTTCCACTTATTGAATGCTATTTCGAAATTTTTTAAGAAGAAAGCATTTTATTTTTATTTTTATTCTTTTTGTTTTGGAAGATGACATGTGGGCCTATGGTGGCCCAAACAACATTTTTTTGAAAAATTGTTTTTTATGGCTTAGACTTTATTTGTATTTTCTTGAAATGGAAAACTTATTATTTGGAAACGAATTTGGCTTTTTCTGGGCCGGACAAAAATGAGTGTTCACAATCAGTATAATCTGAGTCTTCCTCTGAAAATCTGTTTGCAGTGTTGGATGAGCTTGGAGGAAATCCATGCTTCTTGTAGCAGGAATCAACAGTATGTCCAGTTCCTTGGCAGTAAGAACAAGATTTTTGACCACTGCCTCTTCTAAAAGTAGATGATCTACCAATATTGTTTGACCTACCAATACCTCTATATCTCCTTCCTCTACCTCTTATCCTTGATCCAGTGTTGTTACCAAATGCATTTGCAGAGACTCTTGGCTCTTCAAGTTGCATTTGTCTCTCTTGTTGGATTAACATAGAGAATACTTTGTTTATGGATGGAAAATGATCAATCATCATAATTAGTGATCTAACAATAGAGAATTGATCATTCAATATCATTAAGAATCATATCACATAATCGTTTTCTCTATAATTCTGCACAGTGGGGATGGTAGGACAAGAACACTTGATATCACAAGTGCAATGGGGAACGAGTCTGTAATTATCTAACTGTTGCCATAGTCCCTTGATTTGGTTATAATAGGCTCTAATTGAATTACACCCTTGTTTGATTGAATGGATCTCACCGATCAACTTAGAGATCCTAAACATGTCTCCTTGGTGATATCTTTGACACAAATTATCCCAAATGTCTTTTGCATTTTCCATCCATAAAACTGATTGAACAATAGAGGGTTCAATGTATTGCGTCAACCAAGATACAACCAAATTGTTGCATCTTTTCCAGATTTTAAAGATTTGATCATGAGTAGGGGGTCTTGGTAGAGTTCCATCGATGAACTCTAACTTGTTCTTGGATTCATGGGCCATGGTCATGGCACGAGACCAAGGGTGGTAATTTTCACCATTTAACCGAGATGAGACAAGTATAATACCTAGATTTTCATTGGGATGTATGTAATATGCACTTGTTGGATCCATACAAGGATTGATGATGGCAATAGTCATTTTTCTTCAAGAATGTTGGAGATGACAAAGAGAGAAAGGGATAGAAGGATGAAGTCTTTTACTATGAAAAAAGGAGAATGAGATGTGAATTAGAGGCATAATAGAGTCATCCTTCAAAATGGTACTCTGATACCATGTAATATGGTATAACTCATCTCTATGAAGAAAATGAACAGTAAACAAAACTTCACTAAAGAATATTGCCTTCAACCGAAAAACAAGAATGAAAAGAATAGTACAAGAATCTGAATAATACTTCTTATGATTTCATTGATTTGAATTGTGATAAATAAGAAGGAAAAACTAAAAATAGAAACTTAACAGAAATAACCAAGAGTTATCAAGAGTTGGTACAAGTATCTTGAATTTAAAGTGTGTTATTCTACCTCCTAGTAATAACCAAGAAGCTATACCATTGGAAGCTATAATTAATATTATATGCTTATGAGACCTCAATGCATATGTAAGTGTTCACCATATATGGGTCTTTCGAGTACCTTGTAACCAGATAACAAGGACATGCTTCCTTTTTGGTGGTTAACTGCATCCATAATTATGTGAAATATATTTCTTTGCTCTTCTATAATAGTTTAAATAAAAATTTAGAATTAAATTTTATTTTGATGTTTAAGCTTACAAACATTCAATTATTCATATATAGATATGTAAGGAAGTTGTAGTACATGTAAGGGAATTGAAAAGAATATTGAAGTTATGTTTTAAGTCCACTATATTATAGTCAAGTTCTTCATATATTAGTATGTTGCTTGATTGATTTGTTATATATCCATTTGGGTATGGCGTTGATGGATAATCTCTCAAACTTTTTTGGTCGGTATCAAGTAACTTTGAAATCTCTAATAAAGTTAGACTTTGTATTTGTTCATCCATAAGTAACAACTCTGACGATACCACTTCAATGATATATGATTAAAAATACTTTATTGAATGGTTTAAATATAACCTAAACAATAAAATTGGTTTAAAGTAAGAAATTATAATTAATTAAATTATACCTTCATTATTAGTCAAATTTCTTTGATTCTAGAGAAATTCCTCAAACTATTGCCATGTTTGGTGTCACAAATAATTTTTTCAAGTAGAAACCCGAACCCCAATCTTTTACTTCTCTCGTAGCTTCTATGTATTCTTTATCCTTTTCATGCAAACCTATTGCGAAACATGCTTCTCTAAATGTTGGATATTATGTATTTGAAACAATCTTAATATCTTCGTAGCTTGTTGACCCTTTAACAACTGTCAACATCATCCTCAAATAATATAGTTTAGTGATACATGGAGAAACTCAAATTAGTTGATCAATTATATAACCTAATTTTTGTGGCTTCCAACATCTGTTTCTATTGACATGTACAAATTTTGATACATAATGACCATAAATTTAATTTTTGAACTTCTGGATATGCTTTATTTGCTTCCATCTCAAATGTAAATATGGACTCTAATACAATTACTCTTGAAAGTATATTGTTAATGTCCTCATGATCATTAAAGTAGACATGTTGTTCTCTTGGAAGATGGAAGTAGAATCTTTCAATAGTCGATTGTCTACCATGAATTAGAAAATTAAAAATATGCCAACACGCTTCCGATCGTGATACATATCTATAATTAATATATTGTTTGATCTCATCAATATTCCCTCGATTATGTGCTCCATCATCATGTGTCGGATTAATAACAACTATGATCCAATCATAACCTTTTTCGTATAGTGGAATAAGTACTTAATTGAAGTACTTTGGTTACATCGCTCAATATTAATGTGTTCTTGGTATTTTCTTATAGTTGAGGATTGTAAGGCACAACATGACGACTATCAAAGAAATACCATATTTTACAAATGTGTTTCTATTGTCTCTTCTCCTATATATTGGATAGTCATATTTCTCAACAATTGTACCTTATTGAAATTGTTTAGGAAAATACCTAGAACATTTATTATCTTTTATACATGGAGAAGAAATATTGTATAGATCACATGCATCATGAATCATATGTGATTTGATCAAGGTGTACAATTCTGAATCATCCTCTGGATTCATAATTTTAGTTGAGATAATTCTATCAATGTCATTAAGAGATAAATACTTATTAGTTGAATGCAAGAAAAGAAGCAAATGTGTATGTGGTAGACCCATTTTTTGGAATACAATTGTGTACATGTTGAAAACATGAAAAAAAACATCAGTTATTAAATATTTTTATTTGAGTGTGTAACTACGAAATGAAATAGTCAAAAAATTATGTTTATTACGAACTTATATGTAAGTAATTTTCCTAAGATATGTTTATTTTTCAAATCTTGTAGCAATTCCTCAAACTTAAGTTTAAACACCCTTGAGATGATATATGGATGATCGTGTGGCTTCAAACCATTGGGTTTAGTAATCTTACAGTTTTTGGCCAATTCGGATTGTATGATATAGTAAATAAACTAATCAGGAATCTCCCAAAACTATAGATTGCCATTTTATTAAAACATAATTGATCGACTACCAACAAAAGTTGAAGGTAGTATAACTCTCTTTCCCCTATTTGATCATCGACTTTAGTCATTTGTTTGAGGGTCATTCAAATTTATCTATTTGTCAACTTTTAGTTTTGATTGGTTATTTTTTATGAAAGACAACCTTTTAGAATCAACCATAGTATAAGCATCCACCAAAAAATGATGAAATAATCTTCTTAATCACAACAAAGTTTATGTCTCATTTTTCCTAGACTACAATTTAAAGGACATTCATTATCTTAAAGTTATAACTACTTTCTTTTTCTATTTTGAGAATTTGTCCTATATCTATAAGACATGTGGTGTCTATAACCATCCTTGTCAAAAGGAAACAATAGGTATATTTGAAAACCAAATTGTTTGCATGTAATTCATCAATTATCTTCAAATGATTACCTTATATTTCTATAGAAATATATCATTAATTCTAAGGAAATTTAACGATTTAAATTTATTGATAGTTAAGGTTAAGATGTGAAGTAATTTTTCTAAATTTAATCTTGGAATAAATATCGCCTCCCATTTTGTTATTTATGTTAAAAGATGAAATAAAAATATAAAGAAAATAAAATTTGATATAAATGCTTCATCTTCACTCGATTTATTATGAGAGTTTGAACTAATTTATGAACAAATGGACTCTACTTACGTGGCAGCATGTTTCTTGTTCTAGCAAAAGTGCAAAACCTTACCTCAATTCAATTGGGTAAGTATTAACTACTTTTCCAACTTTCAAAGATTTTGCAGAATCCACAAAATCTCATTACTTCAAAAGATAGGGGAAAAACATGAAATTGTAGAAAAAACAGTTTAAGAAAACATGAAAGGGTTAGTTTCTTATACACCATTGATTTCAAGGGGTAAGCCTCCTATGTTGGCAAGGGTGGGAATATTACCATGCTGCCCTTATTTCTCTAGAGCCACCCTTTTATCTACGTGTAAGTTCTTTTGCATAATTATGCTGTTTTCTTACTCAAGTTTTAATTTTTTCATCTGGGTTTGGGTTGGATTGAATTTTTTCCATTTGGGAGTTATGCTTTTATCCTTTAATTTTAAGCTCATATATGTTTTTGTACTGTTTTGGTAAACAATTGTTGAGTTTGGAAATGTATGCAATTTGTGGTAGTGACTGTTGTAGTGGTTGTGGTTACTGCGATTGCAGTCATTGCGATGCAGAAATTATGGTCATTGTAGTGTGAATTATTTTGTTATTAAGAAAATATTCTTGAATTTGATGTGGTCCGATACAGACTGATGTGGTCCAAATGCGGTCCAATGCGATTATGTTGCGGCTCGATGTGGCTGCATTATTGTGATTTGGAGCTCCGAAGCATGGATTCGTCAAACACCCTCACGTGTCGGTGTTCGATATGTATCCGTATCCGAAGAGTATCCAAAAATTAAAAAAATAAAATAAAATAAATAAATATCAAAACACGTATTAGATTCGTTTTCAATAAAATATGAGATATATGGATTCGTTTTCAATAAAATATAAGATATATAGATTCATTTTCAATAAAATAGGATAAGATAGATTCGTTTTCAATAAAATAGGTTAAGATAGATTCGTTTTCAATAAAATATGATAAAATAGATTTGTTTTGGAGGGCAATGATTTTCAATTTCCATTATATTTTGTACTTTGGATATTTTGATTTACAATTATAATTTTATGATAGGAAATATTCCTATAACAGTAAAGTTCATATTTGTAAATTTCCTAATATAGCAAAGTAGTTAGTTAGTTAGTTGACAGTTTTTTTCAGCTAGCTATAAATAGCATTGACTTAACTGTTTTAGGAATCTATCACATTTTCTTCAAGGAACCAAGTAATTCTCTTGTAATTCTCTTCTAAAGATCATTTCAATAATACAATTCGGGATACTTTCTTCCATAGAATCCCCTATTTCTTATGCATTCATTCTTCGAGTTCATATTCCTAGAATTTCTTCTTCTTCCTTATCAATTTCCTAGAATTTCTTCTTCTTCCTTATCAATTGGTATCAGATTTGGTTTTCCTTGGACATCCTCACGCTTCAAATGGCAGAATCTACTAGAAGCCAAGCATCTCTCCGAGAAGTAGAAGAACGCTTAGAAAGTCGTATGTCGGCAAAAATAGAATCCAAGATGATGGAATTAGCGGGGTCGATCCAAAAGTCGTTAAATGACTCGTTGAAACAGACTATAGAGGAATTGTTGCGCAATAACAGCGAAGGGGTTGCATATTCAACAAGATCGATACCACCTAATCTAGGGGAAAGACGTGATGCTTCTCACTATTCATGTGGCACCCGATTATCCAGAATCGATTTTCCTCGCTTTAATGGTGATAAGGTGAATCAATGGATTTACCAATATGAAACGTATTTTCTGATTGATGGTACACCAGATGAGTTCAAAGTGAAATTAGCATTGGTACATTTCGAAGGAAAAGCCCTGCAATGGCACCATGCCTTTGTTAAGTCCCTCTGGACTGCTTATTGGCCATCTTGGAGTGAATATGTCAAGATTCTGCTTGACAGATTTGGGGATATTTGTGAGGATCCTATGGTAGAACTTATGCAGTTACGTCAACAGGGATCTATTAGCGATTATCATGAACAATTTGATGCAATAATCACTAGGCTAGAATTATCGGAGGAATATACTCTCAGCTGTTTCTTGGGAGGTCTAAAGCAAGATGTACAAATGATGGTCCGAATGTTTCAACCTCATTCAGTACGGAAGGCTTTCACCTTGGCAAGATTGTATGAATCTGCCCAAACTCAGAATTCTCTCGTGAATTTCAGTGCTAAAATGAGTAAAGTTGTTCCTATTGCAAAAACCATCTTGCCTTCTAAAACCACTCCTACAATGGATACTCAGGGAGCCATCCTTGGACCTAAGCCTAGATCTACAAGAAACTTGACCCCTGCGTATATGAGTGAACGAAGAGCTAAAGGGTTGTGTTATTTTTGTGATGCACCATATACCCAAGAGCATAGTCTTTCTCATAAGAAACTGCAATTGCAAGTTATGGAGGTGGAGGATAGTTGGGAAGATGAGGTTGTGGTCGTGGAAAATGAGGTTGCAACCAAGGAGTATGGGGAACCCCAAATTTCAGTGAATGCACTCACGGGTATGGCCAGCTTCAGAATAATGCGAGTCACAGGACAATTCAACAAAAAGCCATTGCACATTTTAATTGATAGTGGCAGCACACATAATTTTTTGGATGTTCACAGAGCCAAGAAGATTGGGTGTAGAATTGACCAGATGGAACCACTAAAGGTCACGGTAGCTGATGGTACACAATTGCAGATTTCAGCAGTGGTGAGAAATTTCTCTTGGACCATACAGCACACAACCTTCACTTCTGATATGATGCTTATTCCACTTGGTTGTTGTGATGTGGTTCTGGGGGTAGAGTGGTTGGTGACCTTGGGTGACATTACATGGAATTTTGACAAGCTCACGATGGATTTTACTATCCAAGGCAAGAGACATGTATTAAGGGGCTCTCCACATAATAGTGTAAAAACCATTAAGCACCAACAATTGGAGAAAGTTATCTCTGATGGCATGCATTTATCAATGTTGCATTTATGTACTGTCGAGGAAGGATTAATGCAGACACTCACAACTCATGCTGAACAACCTCCAATTCCAGCACCAATCAGTAATATACTTGAGCAGTTTGCCACAGTTTTTGCTGAACCTTCTGAATTACCACCTATGAGAGGTGGGCATAATCATCAAGTTCCTCTTCTCCAAGGGTCTGATCCAGTGAATAAAAGGCTGTATCGATATGCTAAGCAACAAAAAGACATTATAGACAAATTGGTGCAAGAAATGTTAACTTCTGGGATTATTCAGAACAGTAGTAGCCCGTATGCTAGTCCAGTAGTGTTGGTGGGTAAGAAAGATGGGTCTTGGAGGCTATGTGTAGACTATAGAGACTTAAACAAGAGGACAGTGAAGGACATATTTCCTATCCCTTTAGTTGATGATCTAATGGATGAATTGCATGGGTCTACATTTTTTTCTAAACTGGACCTAAGAGCAGGGTATCACCAGGTAAGAATGGTGCCTTCTGATATCTACAAAACTGCTTTTAGAACACATGCAGGGCATTATGAGTACCTAGTAATGCCATTCGGATTATCCAATGCCCCAGCAACTTTCCAAGGTCTTATGAATGCAGTTTTCCATAAGTTCCTTCGGCAATTTATTTTGGTTTTTTTGACGACATGCTCATTTATAGCAAGACCTTGCTTGAGCACCTAGATCACCTTACACAAGTTTTGTTGCTGATAAAGGAGAATTTTTTGTTTGCAAAGAGATCTAAGTGCTATTTTAGGGTGGACAAGGTTGAGTACTTAGGGCACGTTATTTCAAAAGATGGCATTGCTACTGATCCTGGAAAAATTGAGGCTGTCAAGCAGTGGCCACTACCTCAGTCATTGAAGCAGTTGAGGGGATTCTTGGGTTTAGCTGGCTACTATAGAAGATTTGTCAAAGGTTTTGGTGAGGTTGCCAAGCCACTAACTGCAATGCTGAAGCTGGATGGGTTTCATTGGACATCTACAGCAAAGGATGCATTTATGCACCTTAAGGAATTACTTGTTACTACTCCTGTTCTTGCCTTACCAAATTTCTCCAAAACATTTGTAGTGGAGGTGGATGCTTCAGGTGTTGGATTGGGTGCAGTTTTGATGCAAGACCATCACCCTCTGGCATTTATAAGCATTGGGAAGATGAGGTTGTGGTCGTGGAAAATGAGGTTGCAACCAAGGAGTATGGGGAACCCCAAATTTCAGTGAATGCACTCACGGGTATGGCCAGCTTCAGAACAATGCGAGCACAGGACAATTCAACAAAAAGTCATTGCACATTTTAATTGATAGTGGCAGCACACATAATTTTTTGGATGTTCACAGAGCCAAGAAGATTGGGTGTAGAATTGACTAGATGGAACCACTAAAGGTCACGGTAGCTGATGGTACACAATTGGTGGTTTTTGCTGTGCATAAATGGAGGCATTACTTGCTGAATAGACACTTCATTATTAGGATAGATCATAGCAGTTTGAAATATATGCTAGATCAGAGACTCAATACTGCCTTTCAACACAAGTGGTTGGTCAAATTAATGGAGTTTGATTTCACAATTGAATATAAGCACACAACCTTCACTTCTGATATGATGCTTATTCCACTTGGTTGTTGTGATGTGGTTCTGGGGGTAGAGTGGTTGGTGACCTTGGGTGACATTACATGGAATTTTGACAAGCTCACGATGGATTTTACTATCCAAGGCAAGAGACATGTATTAAGGGGCTCTCCACATAATAGTGTAAAAACCATTAAGCACCAACAATTGGAGAAAGTTATCTCTGATGGCATGCATTTATCAATGTTGCATTTATGTACTGTCGAGGAAGGATTAATGCAGACACTCACAACTCATGCTGAACAACCTCCAATTCCAGCACCAATCAGTAATATACTTGAGCAGTTTGCCACAGTTTTTGCTGAACCTTCTGAATTACCACCTCTGAGAGGTGGGCATAATCATCAAGTTCCTCTTCTCCAGGGGTCTGATCCAATGAATAAAAGGTCGTATCGATATGCTAAGCAACAAAAAGACATTATAGACAAATTGGTGCAAGAAATGTTAACTTCTGGGATTATTCAGAACAGTAGTAGCCCGTATGCTAGTCCAGTAGTGTTGGTGGGTAAGAAAGATGGGTCTTGGAGGCTATGTGTAGACTATAGAGACTTAAACAAGAGGACAGTGAAGGACATATTTCCTATCCCTTTAGTTGATGATCTAATGGATGAATTGCATGGGTCTACATTTTTTTCTAAACTGGACCTAAGAGCAGGGTATCACCAGGTAAGAATGGTGCCTTCTGATATCTACAAAACTGCTTTTAGAACACATGCAGGGCATTATGAGTACCTAGTAATGCCATTCGGATTATCCAATGCCCCAGCAACTTTCCAAGGTCTTATGAATGCAGTTTTCCATAAGTTCCTTCGGCAATTTATTTTGGTTTTTTTGACGACATGCTCATTTATAGCAAGACCTTGCTTGAGCACCTAGATCACCTTACACAAGTTTTGTTGCTGATAAAGGAGAATTTTTTGTTTGCAAAGAGATCTAAGTGCTATTTTAGGGTGGACAAGGTTGAGTACTTAGGGCACGTTATTTCAAAAGATGGCATTGCTACTGATCCTGGAAAAATTGAGGCTGTCAAGCAGTGGCCACTACCTCAGTCATTGAAGCAGTTGAGGGGATTCTTGGGTTTAGCTGGCTACTATAGAAGATTTGTCAAAGGTTTTGGTGAGGTTGCCAAGCCACTAACTGCAATGCTGAAGCTGGATGGGTTTCATTGGACATCTACAGCAAAGGATGCATTTATGCACCTTAAGGAATTACTTGTTACTACTCCTGTTCTTGCCTTACCAAATTTCTCCAAAACATTTGTAGTGGAGGTGGATGCTTCAGGTGTTGGATTGGGTGCAGTTTTGATGCAAGACCATCACCCTCTGGCATTTATAAGCAGAGCCTTGAATTTGCAACAACAATCTTTGTCTACTTATGAAAAAGAACTGTTAGCAGTGGTTTTTGCTGTGCATAAATGGAGGCATTACTTGCTGAATAGACACTTCATTATTAGGATAGATCATAGCAGTTTGAAATATATGCTAGATCAGAGACTCAATACTGCCTTTCAACACAAGTGGTTGGTCAAATTAATGGAGTTTGATTTCACAATTGAATATAAGCAAGGTAAGGAGAATGTTGCAACTGATGCCCTCTCTAGGATGCACACTTGTAATACATTGTTGGTTCATCAACTTGATTCTTCTATGGTGGATAGAATAAAACAGTCATGGGTTACTGATATTGAATTGACTAAATTGAGGGATCAACTACAACAGAATCCTACTTCACACAAAAATTACAGCTTCATCAGTGGTGAGCTTAGGAGGAAAGGAAGGCTAGTGATTGGCAAGGATGCTCAACTATGAGAGGTGGGCATAATCATCAAGTTCCTCTTCTCCAAGGGTCTGATCCAGTGAATAAAAGGCTGTATCGATATGCTAAGCAACAAAAAGACATTATAGACAAATTGGTGCAAGAAATGTTAACTTCTGGGATTATTCAGAACAGTAGTAGCCCGTATGCTAGTCCAGTAGTGTTGGTGGGTAAGAAAGATGGGTCTTGGAGGCTATGTGTAGACTATAGAGACTTAAACAAGAGGACAGTGAAGGACATATTTCCTATCCCTTTAGTTGATGATCTAATGGATGAATTGCATGGGTCTACATTTTTTTCTAAACTGGACCTAAGAGCAGGGTATCACCAGGTAAGAATGGTGCCTTCTGATATCTACAAAACTGCTTTTAGAACACATGCAGGGCATTATGAGTACCTAGTAATGCCATTCGGATTATCCAATGCCCCAGCAACTTTCCAAGGTCTTATGAATGCAGTTTTCCATAAGTTCCTTCGGCAATTTATTTTGGTTTTTTTGACGACATGCTCATTTATAGCAAGACCTTGCTTGAGCACCTAGATCACCTTACACAAGTTTTGTTGCTGATAAAGGAGAATTTTTTGTTTGCAAAGAGATCTAAGTGCTATTTTAGGGTGGACAAGGTTGAGTACTTAGGGCACGTTATTTCAAAAGATGGCATTGCTACTGATCCTGGAAAAATTGAGGCTGTCAAGCAGTGGCCACTACCTCAGTCATTGAAGCAGTTGAGGGGATTCTTGGGTTTAGCTGGCTACTATAGAAGATTTGTCAAAGGTTTTGGTGAGGTTGCCAAGCCACTAACTGCAATGCTGAAGCTGGATGGGTTTCATTGGACATCTACAGCAAAGGATGCATTTATGCACCTTAAGGAATTACTTGTTACTACTCCTGTTCTTGCCTTACCAAATTTCTCCAAAACATTTGTAGTGGAGGTGGATGCTTCAGGTGTTGGATTGGGTGCAGTTTTGATGCAAGACCATCACCCTCTGGCATTTATAAGCAGAGCCTTGAATTTGCAACAACAATCTTTGTCTACTTATGAAAAAGAACTGTTAGCAGTGGTTTTTGCTGTGCATAAATGGAGGCATTACTTGCTGAATAGACACTTCATTATTAGGATAGATCATAGCAGTTTGAAATATATGCTAGATCAGAGACTCAATACTGCCTTTCAACACAAGTGGTTGGTCAAATTAATGGAGTTTGATTTCACAATTGAATATAAGCAAGGTAAGGAGAATGTTGCAACTGATGCCCTCTCTAGGATGCACACTTGTAATACATTGTTGGTTCATCAACTTGATTCTTCTATGGTGGATAGAATAAAACAGTCATGGGTTACTGATATTGAATTGACTAAATTGAGGGATCAACTACAACAGAATCCTACTTCACACAAAAATTACAGCTTCATCAGTGGTGAGCTTAGGAGGAAAGGAAGGCTAGTGATTGGCAAGGATGCTCAACTCAGATCTGATATTCTGCAGTGGCTTCATACCTCTGCTACAGGGGGCCATTCAAGAAGAAATGCCACCACTCAAAGAGTAAAATCTGTTGTTTTTTGGAGAGGTTTGAACAGGGATGTGAATGAATTCATTCTTAGGTGCCAAACTTGCCAACAGTGTAAATATGACACAGCTGCATCTCCAGGATTGCTTCAACCATTACCTATTCCGGGACATGTATGGCAACATATAACTATGGACTTCATAGAAGGGTTACCACTTTCCTTTGGCAAACAAGTTATTTTTGTAGTGGTGGACAGATTAAGCAAAGATGCACACTTTATGGCTTTGCCTCATCCATATTCTACTACAAATGTGGCTCAATGCTTCTTAGATAATGTCTTTAAGCTCCATGGGTATCCAGATTCTATTACCAGTGATAGGGATGCTATTTTCATCAGCAAATTTGGGCAAGATCTTTTTGCTTTTCAAGGGGTTCAGCTTCAACTTTCATCCTCCTATCATCCTCAAACTGATGGACAATCAGAAGTTGTCAATAGGTGTTTAGAAACTTACTTAAGGTGCATGTGTTCTGACACTCCACAGCAATGGGTGAAGTGGTTACCGTTGGTAGAGTGGTGGTATAACACCACAATTCACACGTCCATTCAAGCCACCCCTTATGAGATAGTCTATGGTCACCCTCCCCCTGCTCACTTACCATACCTACCTGGAGAGTCTAAGGTTAAGTTGGTGGATCGAAGTTTATCAAAAAGGGATGAGATGTTGAAATTGTTGAAATTTCACTTGAGGAGAGCACAAGATAGAATGAAGCAGATTGCTGATAAGCATAGATCAGATAGGCAATTTCAAATTGGTGATTTGGTTTATGTAAAGTTGCACCCTTATAGGCAAATCTCTGTTGCTAATAGGGCCAATGCCAAGCTGTCTCCTAAGTACTTTGGGCCATATCCTATGATAGAGAAGGTAGGCATGGTGGCTTATTCCTTGCAACTTCCTCCTCATTCAAATATACATCATGTTTTCCACGTTTCTCAGTTAAAGAAGTGTATGGGGCCTTTCGTGACTTCTACTCCATTACCATTCTCTGTCGAAGGTACCCTGTTAGACAAAGAGCCCGAACAGATTTTGGATAGAATGACAGTTAAGAGGAGAAGACATGCTATGACTAAGGTGTTAGTCAAATGGAAACATCAACTTCTTGAAGATGCAACTTGGGAGTTCTACTATGATCTCAAGAAGAAATTTCCTTCTTTCAATCCTTGAGGACAAGGATTTGGCTAAGGGAGGGGCATTGATAGGAAATATTCCTATAACAGTAAAGTTCATATTTGTAAATTTCCTAATATAGCAAAGTAGTTAGTTAGTTAGTTGACAGTTTTTTCAGCTAGCTATAAATATTATAGACTTAACTGTTTTAGGAATCTATCACATTTTCTTCAAGGAACCAAGTAATTCTCTTGTAATTCTCTTCTAAAGATCATTTCAATAAGACAATTCGGGATACTTTCTTCCATAGAATCCCCGGTTTCTTATGCATTCAATTCTTCGAGTTCATATTCCTAGAATTTCTTCTTTTTCCTTATCAATTTCCTAGAATTTCTTCTTCCTCCTTATCATTTTATCGTATTTTATGGGTTTTTTATTATTTTATATACGTATCCTGAACGTATCGTATCCTATCTTTTAGAAAAAATGTGTGTCGATGTATCGAATACGTATCGTATCCGACACACGTATCCGTACTTCATAGATTTGGAGTCACACCACAATTGCGGTTGCGGCGATCACTGCAACCGCAATATCATGCCCGCATCAAGTGATGTAGTCCAAAATTTAAAACACTGGTGGGAAGAATGAAGGGTCAAGTGGAAAGATACCCACTTGGTTTATATTTTTTATATCTATATCAAGTATGATAGATTTATATGTTTAATTTAGTTGATATTGTTAATTACTTGCCAGCATTTTGTTCAAATTGATATTCAATTTAGGTGTGTGATGGGTTAAAGCCGAAATCAATCCATTTGGGTGGTTTCTGGTTGATATAAAAACTATGTTGTGTGAAGTAATTTTATTGTGATAACAGATTTAAGATTGTGTGCAATACTTATTAACTTCTCTGTTGTAGTATTTTGTTATCCTCTTGTTTGTGGAGTGCTGGAGTTCAATGTTTTTCATTTTGAAATAATTGCTTAGTCTAAGTTACCATGGTAATCATAGAGATCTGAATGAAATCTCATATAGGGAATGTTGTATGCTCTACCTTTTTCATTGGTGCTTGTATTTGTTTACTTACTGAGTGAAGTTATGCCCATATTATATGTAGTAAGATGCAGAACAAAGTAGAGGTTGAACTTCGCCCATGGCACAATCTGATAGGAATAGAAAGGTTAAGCTTATGATTAAAAATGTATATAGAAGAGGGAAGAGGAATGTTTGACTAAATAAATAGCAAAACTCCTTCTTTACCTTGGGTAGTTAATTCAGTTAGGAAATAAGGGCTATAAATAGAAGGTTGGTTGGGTAGTTAGGTAGTTAGAGAGATTGATCATTCTGATTTAGGAAATCAGAGGGAATGTTAGGAATCCTAACATTGTTCTTAATCATCTTCTTCATTGCAACACTCTTCTTCTATCAATAATATTCATAGAACCCTTGCAGAATCATATTGATTCTGTGTTAGGGGCATTCTTTTTCCTATATTCTTCTTAATTTCTAATTCTTAGATACCAGTGCCTAACACTGGTATCAGAGCACCTTTCTTGGTGCCTGAGGTGTGGAGCCCTAACGCCACCGCTGCTAAATCCAAGTTTATGGTGTCAACGAGAAGTATGGCCAAGGAGGGAGAAGAAGGATTCCACGAACGTGATGAGTTGAGAAAAGAAAGGGAAGAAATTCGACTAAGGTTGGAACTGAATGAAGCTAGAATGAACAAGACGGAGGAGTTGCTTGCCGCCATCGCTGAGAAATTAGGGATTTCAAGAAAGGGGGCTTCGAATGAGGAAACCAGTGAGAATGGTGAAGAAGTTGACAGTAGAAGGAACTTTTACGGGGTGGATCGTTGGCGCAAACTAGAAATACCAGTTTTTATGGGTGATGATGCGTTTGGATGGGTACAAAAATTGGAAAGGTATTTTGATCTCAGAACCCTACAGAAGCGGAGAAGATGCAAGCGACCTTGGTAGCTTTGGAAGGTAAAGCTCTAAGCTGGTTCAATGGTGGGAAGGGTGTAACCCATCACCTACTTGGGAGGGGTTCAAACTCGCAGTGGTACGAAGATTCCAACCTTCGATGGTTCAGAATCCTTTTGAGTTGCTATTGTCTCTAAAACAGGAAGGGAGTGTAGAAGTTTATGTTGAAGAGTTTTAGAGGTATGCTGGAGCTTTGAGGGAGGTTAACCAAGAGTTTGTGTGAGGAGTGTTCCTTAATGGGCTCAAGGAAGAGATAAGGGTGGAAGTTAGGCTTTATGAGTTAAAATCTCTGCCTGAGATAATTCAGAAAGCAATCCTTATTGAATAGAAGAATCATGTGGTGAGTAAAAGGCCCAATTCCAATTTTTCTAGGGCCTCAGGGTCTTTTCGAGGGAGTTCTTAGAATAAAGTGGTCACTTTAGATCCTTCTTCTACTAGCAGTAATAGGAGGGAAGGCTCTTCAGTGGGAAGTGGGGGAGGATTCCTCAAAAATAACCAAGAAGCAGAGAGTAATAAGGGAAAGGGGGAATTCAAGAGGCTCACCAATGCTGAGATGAGGGAGAAAAGGGAGAAGGGATTATGCTTTAGGTGTGATGAGCCCTTCAATAGGGATCATGTGTGTAAGCATAAGCAATTAAGGACTCTTATTCTAGCTGATGGAGAGGAGGTGGAGGAAGGGGAGAAGAAGAGATAGAGAGTCTAAATTCTCTACAATTATCTCTATATTCCATGAAGGGCCTCACTTCTACCAAGTCCTGGAAAATAGAGGGAAGGATAGGAGCCCATCCCATAGTCATCTTGCTGGATTGTGGAGCCTCACACAATTTCATTTCCAAAAAATTGGTAGAGCAATTGCAGTTGAAAGTGGTTGCCACAAAAGCTTATGTGGTAGAAGTTGGTGATGGTCATCACATCAAATGTATGGGTAAGTGTGTTGAACTGAAGATTGATGTGCAACAACTAGAAGTGGTTCAAGATTTTTATTTGTTTGGGTTGAAGGGTGTGGATATTGTACTGGGTTTGGAGTGGTTGGGAAGTCTGGGGGAAGTTATGGCTGATTTTGGGAAGATGAAGCTTAGGGTAAAGATAGGGGATTCTATCATTACCTTAAAGGGTGACCCTGCTCTGGCTAAGGCAGAGTTATCCTTGAAGGCATTCATGCAAGTCTTGATCAAAGAAGGAGAAGGGTTGTTGGTCCACTGTGATGCTACTCCCTAGAGGTCAGATTCAGAGATTCCTGGCCAAATCAGAGAGGTGTTGCTGAGGTTCCAGAGGTTTTTCAGGATCCTAAAGGGTTGCCTCCATGTAGGAGACAAGACCATGCTATTCATCTCAAGGAGGGGGCAGAGATACCTCATCTTAGGCCTTATAAGTGTCCTTATTACCAGAAAACTGAGGTGGAGAAATTGGTGATTAGGCCTAGAGCAGGGGTAATTAGGCCCAGTATTAGCCCTTACTCTAGTCCCATCATTCTGGTCAAGAAAAAGGATGGAGGGTGGAGGTTTTGTGTGGACTATAGGGCTCTCAATAAAATCACTATCCTTAACAAGTTTCCTATCCCTGTGGTGGAAGAATTGTTGGATGAATTGGGTGGGGCAATGGTATTCTCCAAGCTGGATATGAAATCAGGGTACCACCAAATAAGGATGAGGGAGGAGGATATAGGTAAGACAACATTCAGAACCCATGAGGGTCACTATGAATTCCTAGTGATGCCTTTTGGATTGACCAATGCTCCCTCCACCTTCCAAGCCCTAATGAATGAGATTCTGAAACCCTATTTGAGGAAATTCACCCTAGTCTTTTTTGATGATATATTAGTGTATAGCCAGGATTTGGCTACTCACTTTCAGCATCTACAGGCAGTGCTAGAATTGTTGGTAGAGCATTCCCTAAAGGCCAATTGGAAGAAATGTAGTTTTGGGCAGCCTAGTATTGAGTATCTAGGGCATGTCATAACAGGGCAGGGGGTATCTACAGATGGATCTAAGGTTGAGGCTATTAGATCTTAGCCAAGGCCTACTAGTGTGAAGGGTTTGAGGGGATTTTTGGGTCTCACAAGGTATTATAGAAGATTTGTAAGAGATTATGGTAAATTAGCCAAACCCCTCACCAACTTGCTTAGGAAGGATTCATTCCTCTGGTCAGAAGAAGCCACTAATGCCTTTGAAGGCTTGAAATCTGCTATGATGAGTCTTCCTAGTCTTGTTGTTCCTGATTTCTCTAAAGGGTTTGTAGTTGAAACAGATGCTTCAAGCCAAGGGTTGGGTGCTGTATTGATGCAAGATGGGAGGCCATTAGCCTTTTGGAGTCAAGGACTTTCCTTGAGGGCACAACAGAAGTCTGTCTATGAAAGAGAACTCATGGCTTTGGTACAAGCCATTCAGAAGTGGAGACATTATTTGATGGGCAGGCACTTCATCATCAAGACAGATCAAAAAAGCCTTAAATTTCTCACTGAGTAGAGGCTATTCTCAGAGGATCAATTCAAGTGGGCAGTAAAATTGATTGGGTTAGATTTTGAAATACAATAAAAACCAGGGAGGGACAACTCAGTTGCTGATGCTTTATCTAGGCAGAAAATATACTCTGCTCTTTCTATGGTTAACAATGATGATTTGGATTCTTGGACTGAGGGATTGCAAAATGATGTCAAGTGGAGGAAAGTGATGCAAGATCTAGTGATCTCTCCCACCTCTCACCCTGGATTTGAATTGAAGAAGGGTACCTTGTATTACAAGGACAGGTTGGTAGTAGCTAAGGCCTCAAACAGAGTCCCCTATATTATAGCAGAATGCCATGAGACCCCTATGGGGGGACATTCAGGTTATTTCAAGACTTTTAAGAGGATTGTCAGTTTTTTGTTCTGGGAGGGAATGAAGATAGATATTAAAACCTATGTGCAAGAATGTGAGGTTTGCCAGAGGAGTAAGTACTATAACTTAGCTCCTGCTGGTTTGCTCCAACCTCTGCCAATTCCCCAACAAGTCTGGATGGATATATCCATGGATTTCATTGGAGGCTTACCTAGAGTAAGGGGAAGGATACCATCTATGTTGTTGTTGATAGGCTCACTAAATATGCTCACTTTGTTGCTTTGGGTCATCTCTACTCTACCAAGGATCTGGCCACAATGTTTATGAAGGAAGTAGTAAGGCTTCATGGGTTTCCTAGCACTATAGTATCAGACAGGGACCCCCTGTTTCTAAGTCAATTCTGAAAAGAATTGTTCAAATTAGCTGGCACTCAATTGAAGATGAGTACATCCTACCATCCACAAACTAATGGTCAGACAGAGGTTACTAACAGGTGCTTGGAGACTTATCTCAGATGTTTTGTAGGCCCTAACCCTAGGCTATGGTTGGAATTGTTGCACTAGGCAGAGTTCTGGTTCAATTCTAATTACCACACCTCAGCTGGAATGACTCCTTTCAGGGCATTGTATGGAAGGGATCCCCCTTTGTTGATGAAAGCAGGGACCATACCTTCCAAAATAGAGGAAGTTAATCAATTGTTTGCTCAAAGAGATGGGATACTTGAAGAGTTGAAGGGAAATTTGGCCAAGGCTCAGAATCTCATGAAGCAACAAGCAGATAAGCATAGGAGAGATGTGGAGTTCCAAGAAGGGGATTGGGTGTTTCTCAAGTTGCAGCCCTATAAAACGAGGTCTCTGGCTATTAGACCTTATGCTAAGCTAGCTCCTAGGTACTATGGTCCCTTCCAGATAGAGAAAAGGGTTGGGGCAGTGGCTTATCAGTTGGCACTGCCTGCACAATCTCAGGTTCATCCAGTGTTTCATGTGTCATTGTTGAAGAAAGCACTCAAGCCTCACCAACAACCACAGTCCTTACCTCCCATGTTAAATGAGGAATGGGAACACTGCCTGCACAATCTCAGGTTCATCCAGTGTTTCATGTGTCATTGTTGAAGAAAGCACTCAAGCCTCACCAGCAACCAGAGTCCTTACCTCCCATGTTAAATGAGGAATGGGAACTAATTGTGGCTCCAGAAGATGTGTTGAATAGCAGAGAGGATAAACAGGGGAATGTGGAAATTTTGGTGAAATGGAAGGATCTCCCATCACATGAAAGCTCATGGGAATCAGCAGCCTCAATACAAGACAAATTCCCTGATTTCCCACTTGAGGACAAGCTGGTGGTTGAAGAGGGGGGTATTGATAGGAATAGAAAGGTTAAGCCTATAATTAAAAATGTATATAGAAGAGGGAAGAGGAATGTTTGGCTAAATAAATAGCAAAACTCCTTCTTTACCTTGGGTAGTTAATTCAGTTAGGAAATAAGGGCTATAAATAGAAGGTTGGTTGGGTAGTTAGGTAGTTAGGTAGTTAGAGAGATTGATCATTCTGATTTAGGAAATCAGAGGGAAGTTAGGATTCTGGAATCCTAACATTGTTCTTAATCATCTTCTTCATTGTAACATTCTTCTTCTATCAATAATATTCATAGAACCCTTGCAGAATCATATTGATTCTGTGTTAGGGGCATTCTTTTTCCTATATTCTTCTTAATTTCTAATTCTTAGATACCAGTGCCTAACACAATCCGAGCCCAAGCATCCAATGTTAGCTTTGGACCTGCAGATGATAGAAGCAATAATGTAAAAGATAGCCAGAATGTCTTTGAAGGAAGTTCTATCAATGACAATTCATCTAAAATGTGAGTTCCATATGATTGATTTCATTTGGATATGTAAGATTGTAAAGGATTATAGGTTTAAGATTAGGGAAAGGGAAAGAAAAGAGAGAAAGATGGCTAAATGTAGTAAACTGAACCTATAATTAGTAAATGTAGTGTGTTACAATACTCTAACCTAGTACTACTTGTACAACCCAACTCTACAAACAATAAGAGTAATAAACTAATTGAGGAAGGGGGGTCAACAAATAACTTCTACGATATTTTCCACAATTAAAATGTTATTTGATTCAACAATATATTCTAGAGATATTTGTAGATTAAATGCAGGTTTCCTAAATATATCTGTAAAAAATGATGGACATATAGACCTTTTGCAGGTGCTACTGAAGTGAAATTTCGCGTTGTGAGCTTATCAGAATGTCACTTTTGTTTTTGACACTGTTTCATTGGGCATAGTGGTCTCTTTTTGGATTGTGATCCGCCTCCAAATCCAAATTTTATGTGGGTGTTCATTGCAAATTTTCTATATAATATATGCATGATTATGAAATTAAGGAGTGTGGGGTATTCCATGATTCTACTATTTGTCTCCTTCAGCTTTCTTTCTAATATTAAGCTGAAGCTTTTGATAAAAAAGCCAATTAGTGAGTCTTAGCTCTAAACTTAAATATGAGGTTGGCGACATGAGCTTTGAGTTTATATGGAGCCGGATCTTCTCCAATTCCCTAGTAACTAGAGAGGATCTTCTCCGGTCAATAAATCTAGTTCCTCTGCACCACACTCTTTTTCCACCTCAATTGTATTATTTATTTGCCTGACCCTTAGACTCTTGCTTATCTCCTTTCATTCTCTTAGTAGAGTGTTTTTACTCTTGCATACCAGGGTGTGGGCATTCCATGTAGTTTTTCCAATCAGATATCCTCTTCTTTATATTGGATAAAATTGAAGTTTGTGTTCGAGCTAGTGTTTTTATATAAGGAAATTCTGTTCCTCTGTGCAACATGACACTTATCAATATCCCTCCTCATACTGGCTTAGCCTGGTGAATCTATGAAAAATTGACAATGCATAATATGTTCTTCTTGCATCTTGGATAGAGTAGATAAATATTGTAAAAGTCAGTAATTTAAAAAGAAAATCGGCAATCGCCATCTTAGGGTCTATTTTCGAGTTGGGTTTTGAAGGGGAAGGAAGAGAAAGGTAAGACTTGAGAGCCATAGAATACACTTGTGAGATGACTCTAAAGCCTTTCATTTCCCTTCCTTCCCCTCTAAACCCCAACTCGCAAACAAAACCTCTTAGGCCTTAGTGTTGGAATTATAAAGGACGAGTTCTTTAGGTTTAACTCAGGGCTCATATGAAAAATATCACACCTGTGGAATGGAATGCATCGAAGATGACAACTATTCACTTCAACTTATTCTGCAGATTATATCCCAAAAACAATTATTCAGTGGATTGACATTAGGGATTCTACCTTTAAGGTAGTTTTGTTGATATAACATGTCGTTTAGTTGATTTCATTTTCCCCCTTTTTAATGTAATATAATCCTTCATGGTACAATTCTTATGTAAATATATTTTATGGTTTGGCAGTGCAAAACCTCTCAATAGGATCCCTTATCCTATCTCCATAGCTCTTGTGCTGTTTGGATGTGCTCTTGTGTTTCCACTGATAGCCTTTTTGAAAGGTGGACCTTCAGCGATTTTAGCAGCACTTGCAAAATCAGGATTCACTGCTGCTTTTACATTAATATTTGTTTCTGAGATTGGAGACAAGGTAACTACTATTATTACCAAGACTTTATGTTGTTCCTTTTTATTACATTCTCAACTTCCTCATTTTATCCTCTCATTTTTGTAAATTATTATTTCTTACCTATAAATAAATTCATAGAATAGAAGATAAACTTAAGAGATTATCCAAGATAGTGTCCAAAAAGTAAAAGCTGAAGTTGTTAGGTGAATGCCCAATAATGGTTTTTATAGGCAAGTTCCTTTGGGTTTGAAACATGGAAAATGCACATGCTCATTTTACCTTTTGTTAGCATGGGTGAAAATCCTGACCACTTGGTCATAGAGAGCTTTCATACCATGTCAAGGAGCAATTCTCTGAAGAGCTCGAGGCCTTAAGCTGTTAGGTAGAGGCTCAAAAATGGGTGTTACATTTCTATTATTACTAACTTGAAACAGATGGAGCTTATATATGAGATATTGGTGATAACAACCAATGTTTGAGCACCTCAACATGTCAAAGAACAATTCAGTTTCAACTTGACATATGTTTATTTTCTGCTTACGACATATTGGTGCTATTGGCATTCTATGATGCACTGATACTTCAAAATTGATGATGTATCCATATTGTATTTGTATCTGATACCAAAACTAGTGTAATATTAATGCATCTGTATTTTTGGCGTATCCTTATATATTTTTTGATACCCACTGCCATCAAAGTATTGTTACTCGAAAACCTGAAAATGGATTCAAGTTACGCTTTAACTAATTATCTACCTCAAAGCATATCCTCACTCATGCAATCCTGTATTTGTCAAAATCCTTTCACTGAATAGCAGGCTTTCAACTTAACCAAATTTAGTTTGGGGGATCACTAGTAAACAAATTTTCTTTTTATCTTTTTTACAAAAATAAATATAAATACTTTGCAGTAACAGTATCTTAATTTTTTGAGAAGTCATTTGTTTGCATGCCAGATTGTAGTGGATATACTTGTACATGTATATTTGCAATGTAAATAGATATATAAAATTTTGATTTTCCGTCTAGTATGTTATATATATAAAACCATCCATGCGCCTTCACCTAACAGTTTAAGCTTTTAGGACAATTGGTTTAGCACAAGGTAGGTTGGCCTATGAATTGTCTATGCTGCAAACCTGAAAGTCTTTTGCATGAGGTAGATATATGAAAGTTTTATGATATGCAATAACTTAGTAATATGTGTGGTAAAATATTTTAACTTTGATGTTGGCAATTTAACCTTTGTCTCTCCTAAATATCTTCAGGTGTCGAATCAGAATCCCGCTTGACATTATTTGGAAATCATTCAGCCTTGTATTTTTCGCTGTAAGGCTCCTTTCCTCTTATCCTTATATTCTGCAACTGCTTAGCATATATTTCTGATTGCAAAACCATCATTAAAAAAAATGTTTCTATGGACTTATTGCATTGTTATACTCATCACAAATTAATTTAGCAACTGGAATTGCTTAGGAATGGGGAGATCGGTCAATGCTTGCGACAATTGCACTCGGGGCTGCGCAGGTGTGCTTTCAAATTTTTCTTTAGACAACTGATATTCCTTTATGCAGCATATAGTATATAGTATTAACCTCATCAATATCTTATTCTTTACAGTCTCCTTGGGGTGTGGCAAGTGGAGCCATTGCTGGACACTTTCTTGCAACATGTATTGCCATTCTTGGAGGCGCAATCCTCGCTAACTACATTTCTGAAAAACTGGTATAGTCATAAGTCATAACCTGATTTCAAATCGAGTATTTGAAATTTTTAATTTCATATCTAATGTAAATCCCTTTGCTTTATATTCCATCAGGTTGGCTACTTGGGCGGAGGACTATTTCTAATATTTGCTGTTGCCAAATTCTTTGGAGTTTTCTGATTTATTGTTGCACAATCCTACTCCTTTTAAAATCCATTAGGATATCACTGATGGAGATACAAAGAACAAGGAAGGACACGTGTCAAAAATGAAGAATGAATTGATGAAAACTCATAGTTTAACTTAGTTGACAATTTCATTATAGGTGTTTGTCTATCAAAAAAACACTAGTTGTCAGAAATGCAAGCTTGTTTACTTATATCATTCTTGGGTTGTCTAGAAATCAAGGTTGATTTCAATCTTTGTATTTTTTTTATTAGTTGCAATGAAAGAATTTATGCATGTCTGGTGCTATGTATCTTATTCTTTGTTGCTATTTAAAATCCAGTAGAATTAGTCATCTGATAAGTTTGACTGAGAAACCAAACTAATAGGCAGATATGATTGTTAGAGAATTCATTATTGTGGACATTGTTGAATTCTTTGCTGAAGCCCATTGTAGTCAATTGTAAATCAGTTATAAACATTAGGTACATTGTTGATTTCTATTAAATGTAAACCAAATGTAAATGTTACATAAATTGTTGCTTTCTATCAATTCTATGTAAAGGTGGTTGTTGTCTTTCATCCTAAGTGTATATTTCCTTTATAATTGGATGCAAACAAAGTAGCAATGTTAGTAAATGATCACAAAAAACTACTTATCATGTCAAACCAAAATCACAAAAAACTACTTATCATGTCAAACCAAAAACACTTTCTAACTGGCAAAACCTCATTGTCGTCATCAACTATGTGGAGAGATTACAAAATGGCAATTAAAAACTTATCTGCAACTACAAAACATTGATCTAATTGTGTAAGACTCTGCTAGATTTTTAAGATGACTTAAAGGTCAAATGTTCGATTCATGTGAACAACACTTGTTGGAAGAGACAGTCACGCACCCATAGGATGATAGGAGATTAGTTCCTTACCAGTGAGGGGATACCTTATAGTACCCAACAAAACATTTGCAACACTAATTTAACAAACTTATCAGTTTGGTCCACATTTCATCATGCACTACCAAAAAAACAACTTTTTTTTCCAAAGAGAAAGCAGCCAAATCTGAACACACATACCCAATAATATCCATCTTAAATTGCAAAAACAAGACAACCAGAATTAGGGAAAAATTAATTGTGCCAACAGAATTTGTAACCAATCCTAACTTATGTAAACCACCACCCAAGAAAATTCATACCCCAACTTTGCTACAAATTTTCCAACAAGTTGGTTCTTAGTTCTTACCAATTCTTTTTAATCTCTTTCAAGGTGGGTTTCTATTGTGTCGTGTGAAACCGTCTAGAGTTAGTTCATTCAAATATACACTGACTGGATCGGAACGTTCTGTTTGACAGCAATCCTACAATTGCTTTCTCGAGACGTCGAGAACCCATACCAGGTCTCAAGATATTAGCATCTCCCCAAGTTAAACATGTGCTGTTTCCAGGCTCGCCTAAGCACCATCCACCAGGAACAACTGATTGAGGACTTCGGCCCAAAAGTTTTTGGTCAATGAGATCAAGCACAGGATCATCTGGCTGGAACTTTCGAGAAAAGGCAGCTCCGCTGTGAATCATGTCATCAAAATCAGTGGAATTGAGCGGTCGAGGATCATTTATATGGTGGTTGTCAAAAGCGGCATAGAATAAGTTCTGATTAATGACTGTCCTGATGAACTGGCGAGAGTTACAAAGAACGGTAGGGAAATAGCTGGACAGGGATGAAGGTGTGTTAGCAAAGTACATCAGCAGAATCCTTGGCAGGTTGTCGGTTCCCGAGATGCAGAACTCCATAAAACTACGACTTAAGATCGAAAAAGTTGAACCTGCATAAGAAGAGACTAAATAAGATCTGCTAACCTTTTTTATGACGAAAAAATAAATATTATTAGTGCAAAAAGAGGGAAGTACAACTAGAGCAGGATAACATATCTTCCGATACATAGACAACACATACAAAAAGGAAAAATAAGAAATTCTCAAGAGTGCAACAAGATTGCGTAAGTTTCTACATATCGAAAATAGCACCTCCTTCAACGCAATCAAGGAGCAAAACATCAAGGAGAAGGAGGGAAAACAAAATCTATACCTTAAAATGCGTGATTAGCGTTCTGTGTGATCATAGAATGTCAAACTACAGGGAGATTTTAATTGAACCATAGCTAGACCCTCAATGTTGTATGGATCAAAATTCTGGGCAATAAATTGCAAATGTAACCAAAAGATAAGCTCACATAATGAAGAATTGAAGATGTCCCAATAGATGAGTGGACATACAAGGATGGATAAGGTTACAAACAGATCTTTAGGGAGGAAGTTAGTAGTTACTAGAGTGAACAAATTTTAAAAAATCTTTTAAGATGGTTTTGGCAAATAAAATGACCTACAAGTTTATTGTCTTTTTCCTACCCTTTGGAAGTCTATAGACACTTCTTTCCCCTCCCTTGGTACCTAGAGATTTGTATAACCCACCATACACTCTACTCTCTTGCTCCACACACCGTTTTCTTGGTGCCTTTCTTAGCTGACTTGCATCCTTTACAACTTTCATTATTTTCGCACAAGGATCATGCTTTATAACATTCTCTTCAAACCTACCTATGTGTGTTTGAGGTTGTACATAGCCGGTCCTAAGCCCGAATAAAATGTGAAGGTTGTGTTAAGCAGTCGACAACCAACGTAAAAACTTGTCGAATTTCTATGATATGAATCTTATGTCGATTCCAGTACATATCTAAAATGATTTATTTGAGTTTATACATGTACAGGAATCTGATTTCTAGAGATATATATAACTCCATCACAGGACAGGCCAATTCCCATTCTGGGACCAATGAATCTTGCACACGAGTTGTTTGTTTTTCTCGCTCCGAACACACACATAATCTCAAAATAATTCATTTGAAAAAGAATTAAACACAATCGAAGTCCAAAATATAGTGAAATCCTCTTTGTTCTGCATCATACAATCATTTCTTCCTTTAACTTATCTACTTTTCAATTTTTTAGTTTATACACGTACATGAATCTAATTTTTTAGGTAGACATCATTAAAAATTCACCCAATCAAAACCCTGGTTGATTCCTGCTTCAAGTTTCTGTAGTACCCATACACGCAAAACACTAATCCCGCCCAAACCATCTCAACTAAACCAGTAAATTCAACATACATTCACAATAGTACATCTGTTTGTCTTTCTCCAGGTATCCCCACAAGCATTCCTGGGAAAGGGTAATAGTTAGGTAAAGTCCCCTCAAAGTCATGACTCCAAGATTTAAACCCTTGACCTTGCAGCTTGCAGGTAAAGTTCACCTAAGGGGTACAGTCCACTTCCACATTGACCGACCACTATTGGGTCATTCGTAAGTAAATAGTTCTCACCAATTTGAGAGGGAGAGAGAGAAAAGAAAAAGAAGTAGTTAGGGTATGATATCGTTATGTAATTTCTATCCCGGTCCCATTCTTCTCCAAATCTATCTGAAGCTAAGTTCTACATCTTATATCAAGATTTGCTGTCCATTTCAAATTTTCAGCTATGAATAAGTACTAAATTTGAATTATGTATGATCTAGAGTTTTTATGCTAACTTCTGCATGTTTTCTGATCTTCAATCCATTCTTGATCAATGATCTTATATTTTCTTCCATGTCTAGTCATCCTCCACAAAATTATCATATCCGCTATGCTTATTTTTCACTCTTGTTGACACTCTCGAATCAAATAAAACAACAAACCAAGAGCATGCACAGACTCAACGTTGACAGAAAAGCAATACATACCTGTAAACAAGTGGTAAGCACTAGGGAGTTCCCTCTTCTGAGTAGCATAAAACATTTCAGTCCCTTCAGAAAGATACAAGCCTGGATCAACGATGATGGGTTTCAACTTTCTCAACCTGTAGTATCAAAAGCCATAGGAATATAAGTATACCTGTTGTTTACACAACACTGAACAAACAGTTACTGTAATTCCCCATCAAAAACATTAATCATGAAACACACACAAAAGGACATAGGCTTACTCTTTCCAGCCAATATAGCTTGAGTGATTCACAAAGTTCATATCTTTAGGCAGAAATGACAAGATGTGGAGAAGATCTGATACACCCACAAAAAGATTATAACATCAAAACACCAATATGTAATAACATATTCATATATACAACAATAATAAAAGTCTGTTTGGTGAAGCTGATCAAATGGCACCATTGTGCATAGTCATTAACCAAGTGAGTCCAATATAATTATGAATTTCAGATATTTACAAAATTTACTAATTATAAACAAGTATAATGTATTTATTTGATATAAAATCGACAACTGTGTTAACTGTTATATGGTTATACCTAAGTCTAAGTGCAAGAAAGATATGAAGTTATCCTTGCAATGTATACATTTAAACAGACAATCAGGCTGAGCCTTATGATTTTACAAAAAGACCAGACTAATCCCTACAAAAAAGTCTATGACAGTTAACTACTGAAAACTGAAGTGCGATTATGAAGTCTGACATTGGTGAAGAATAAGCAAAGTGAATAATATAAAAGTGGGAGGACTCATACTTGTTGCCTTAAGGCTTTGGGTCAAGTTGTGGTGTTATATCCATTTATGTGGTTTTTCAAACCCAATACATGTAGATCTCTTCGGTTTTTGGGCTCCCCAACGATCCATCAAATGGTATCAAAACTGATGTTCGATTGGGCCAGGTATTTGGAGATGGTGGTTGTGCTCAGGTTCATCCCAAAACCTTGTTCCAGAGCATATTGACAAGACTCTTGGTCCTTGTTTGTGGCCCTCATACATACTTGGAACGCTAATGTCGTGGCTCACACTTAAGGGGAAAATAATGGAACAAGGGGATCATATTAATGCTGGAAGAGGAGCGTCTTGGAAATTCAAATGTGATTGCTAAAGTTCCACATTGGCGAAGAATGTGGAAAGGGAACCCAATGCTTTGGACTCTCAGTTCCTAACCAATCAGATTCTAACCTAAATCTAATCAAATGAAGTCTAGCATAGAGCACACTTTGTTGGGAACACATCTATTGTCCCAAAAAGTGTATCAGCTCATGCGTCATCACTTCCTCTTATTGGTTGGAAAAAAATTTATGTAAGTATTTTTCTGGCCAATTATAGGAAGTGGCATATAAAGTGACACACTTTGTAGGATAGCATATATACTCCCCGCTTTGTTCGGAGAGGTTGTATCCCCTTTGCTGGTCTTTATACCTCGAAAGAGACTAGACGATATTCGTCTTCGACTATTGGTTAAAGGACACTTTTGCTACACTCTACACACCAAAAGAAAAGTCTAGCCTAACACATTTTCATCCCTAAGTCAAGCATACATATTTAGAAACAAAATTTAAAATTCTAAATAAAATATGAAAGATCAACAACAACAGCAACAAAAACAAAGTAACAAAAAAATGACCATACCATACCATCTTGTGTAACAAGAGGATAAGCATCAGCATTTAGAGAAACAAACCAATCCCATTTCAGATTCAACCTCAACAATATCGATGCTCCATGAAGCGTCATCGAAACCGGTGATGACCCTTTCGGATACGCAAAATCCGGTTTACCCATCACATAAACATTTTTGGCAGCACTAAAAACCGGGTTCACCTGAACCATAAGCGCCAAATTCTCACGATCTACCATTGTAGCAGAAGGGTCAAGATGAAGAAGGTAATGGTTAAGAGGATGGTAAGAAGCATATAGGAGCCTTAGGATCCGACCCGAATCGCCATTTGACCCGGAAATGAGGTAAGCGATGGAAGGAGGAGAAGGGGTTGCTTTGTTGGTGTAGTCATGGATAATGGGGTGGTGACCCGGGAAGAGAAATGGGTCGGGTCCAGAAAGTGGGGAATGAGAGTTAGAGGAAGAGAGAGAGAGGATGAAGATGATTGAGATGAGAGAGATTGGAAGGAAAGTATAGAGGATTATGGGTTTTGGTTTTGGGTTGTTGAATAAGGTTGTTGGTGTTGGAAAAGTGATGTTTGATGATGATGAGGTTGATGATGAAATTGAGAATGAATAAGGCCATTGTTTTTGTTGTTGTTGTTGTGATGAATCTTCGTTTTGCATTTTAACTGTTTTTGTTTTGGTTTTGAGGAAGTGATGATGATGATGATATAAGGTTTGGTTTTTGGTTTATTTTTTAGTGATACTGAGATGAGATCTGCATTTGGGTTTCTTTATGTGATTCTGTTCTTTTTTGTGTTACAGAAGACATAAGTCATAGCACCATTTAACCTAACAAAATTGTGAAATTAAGATGTAGGAACTTATAAAGTGTTTGTATTAATGATTATTGAATGAGGTAATAAAAATAGTTGCTCAAACTTTTAGCTATTAAGCTGTCCCCATAATGTCATGAGTAATCATTGGATAATTAATCAATAGTTTTTTTTGGTACATAATCAATAGCTTTAAGGATATTGATAAAATTTAAAAATTATTAAATCATATAAAAATTAGTACATTTTTACTAAAATAAATTTATTTGGTTTTTATATACTTCTCATAAGTCATAATAATAGAGAAATAAAAATAAAAGGTAAAAAAATGTATAATAAATAAGGGTATAATTAAAAATAAAATATATATGTTTTATTTCTAAGTTATTCTTAGACTTCTTCAAGAGGAACAATATGGCTTATAACAAAAGCCATTGAAGAGAAAACAGAAAGAAAACTTGATACTCTTTTATTGAAAATTTGACTTCTTATGAGAAGAAGAAATCAAGAATATAAACAAAGCAAAGAAAACTAAAACTTACTAAAAGAGTATGGTTGTTAACTAAACAACCCAACTACCCTAACTGAAAACCCAAAAAAGGGAAAGAAAGTAACTAATAGAAAAGAATAAAATCCTAACAAAAGAAGAAAGAAAATTAATTTGTTCTATGGATATAAAAAAAATTAAACAAAGTAAAAAAAACTCAACATTAAAAAAGGAAGTGACTATAAAAAATTAATGTTTAAAGAAGTATTCTTATGTTTTTAAGCATTCCACTTTATTCAATAAACTAAATTATTTTCACACTAAAATTAATTTTCTTATATCGTAAGACCTTATCTTTAACTAACCTAAACTTTTATACATAAAACATAGTAGTTACTTTTTAAGAATGAGACATCCTTGAAAAAGTAATTGTTGGGTTTAATATTTGTTAGTTTATTCCAAAAGTATTTTATAAAATATATATAGTTGATCATATGTTATCGATAGTATTTTAGCATTAAGATATGTGTGATAGTAAGTTAAGGTAAATAATAATTAGTTAAAATATAATTTCAAATCAAATTGGTAATTTGATAATTGATTAACAAATTTTCATGATTAATTGTCCAGTTTCTTACCCAACAAGAAGCAAATATCAAATGAGTCTCATTAGTTGAAGATGTAGTTATTCACTTTTGGACATGTATTATAATCGAATTGAGGTGGACTAATTGATTGCTTGAAGTTGTCCATGAGCTAGCATTAGTGTAGGGATCACAAAAACATATGATTTGTTAATACTCATAAAAATACTTGTAATAGGTATCCGTGAAAATAATTTACGAGTGAAAACGGGTATTAAGATACTCACTTTGTGGGTACCCGCATATTTATGAACTTATTTTTTAATTTAATGTTTTATATATATTATATTATATCTTTCTACTATTATTTTAAGATTATATTTTCTCTCGTCAATTAATAACAATTTTTTTGTGGATTTCTGGAAATCTATTTCATGTAGCTTGGCAAGGAAATTTGGAGGTATGGGCATAGGATTCTCTACATGTAAGACCTATTACTTATGCAATTTGGGATCCTCTACATGTAAGACCTATTACTTATGCAATTTGGGATCCTCTACATGTAAGACCTATTACTTATGCAATTTGGGATCCTCTACATGTAAGACCTATTACTTATGCAATTTGGGATCCTCATTTTGGTCAACCGGTTGTAGAAGATTTTACCCGAGGAGGTGCTCTTAGCCTAGTGAGTATTACCTATTCCAGTGTTATTTTTGTGAAGAAGATCTTGCTCCTGACCGTGGCACGATTTTGATGAAGACATCAACATCATGTAAAGAAGAAAATGAAAAATACTTATGAAGATAATGAAGATAAAGCTCCAAGGAAATTAGAGTCAAAATCTATAGGTACTTCTATCCTTATACACTAAATGTACAATTAGTAGTAATGCTCAAAAAGTATTTTAAAATGAAAATTGAAATCTACAAGTATAAATGAAAACAATTTTCAAAATACTGTGTAAGAGGTTACTGGATCTAAGTAACAAGTTAGCAGAACTAAGTAATAGGTTACATGAGTGAGAAACGAGTTACCCAACAAAAACTGAACAAGGTAATCGATTATCCCATTTGAGTAACCGATTACAAGGTTATAGTATATTTGAGTAACCGATTACACACTAGAGTAATCAATTACTCAGTTGGACAGAATGTTTGGGTAATCGATTACATCCTTTGAGTAATTGATTACATTGTGTGATAATCAATTACTTAGTTGGATAGAATGTTTGGGTAATCGATTACGGCGAGGCTGTAATCGATTACTGAGAGCTGTTACACCATATTTTCATATTCAAACTACACAACGTTCACCCCAAACGAAATGGTTTCATTCCAATCGAATCCTACCTTTTCATAGAGGTGTTAGGACTGATTGGAAAGTATATTTAAAGGCATTGAAACTCAGAGTTCATAATAAGAATAATTCATGTACACAATCTAAAATTTCTGAAACACTTTTCTACAACTTGTTCTTAACTTTTAGATTAAATTTTCTGAAGTTGCTTTAAGTGTGGTTTCAAAGTTTTTCAAATCTTCTGAGCATTATTGATGTTGTTACCCCACTTTCGTGGGCATGACAAAAAATATGCAATTCAATGCAATAGAGTCGTCATCGATATTTTTTTAGCGGGAAAACATGAAAATCCAATATTTGAAAATGAGATTTGATTCGCTCAAAAATAGAAATTGAGTTCGGGAGTCGGTTACGGATAAGGAAGGTGATAGGCAGCTCATACAACTGTTAAAAACGGTACCTAGATTAATAAAATGGATATTGGTTCAAAATATTAATTTAGCTTCATATTATTAAATGAAATAAAGAAAAAACCAAAAGATTTTTATAATTTTTGTGTCTGACTGGGAAACACCTGCTCCTACGTATCCCTAGCTGCAATAGTAAAATCAATGCTACGTAGTTCTTTCAAAAAATATTTGATTAGTTGATATACTTTTATTTATTTTTATTTTATCCATATAAAAATTAACAAGACAAGGTGGTGCGACAAGGGACTAGTCCTATAGTTGAGCCTCCTCACCTTATCTAGACGACATAAAGTAGTGTGACATGTAACACCGTGAATTTTCTGTGTATATTTTATTAATTATTTATTATAACAACAATTAATTTTAGAAATTAATCAGTATTGAATTAGACTAAACCTTAGTTGAGTGTTAGTCTTATTTTGTGATTTCCTATTTTATGGTAAAGTTTCATAATTTTCTACGGCGGAAAGTTTTTGAGCTGCTGTTGGCCCCAAATTCGGTCGAATTCGGCCCAATAACGTGTTTTTGTGTTCCGTAGCTCGGAATCGAATTCCGATTGCGCCATTGGCTTCGAAATATTATTTCGAGTCAAGATAGACACCAAGTTTGTTCAGAAAGCATTTCTAATTATTTTTCACTCCGAATTCTGTGTTTCGAAGTTCTAACCGTAAACCGAAATCAGGATATTTTTATTATCCGATCGGGTATTAGCCGATAATACTCGGGAATAGTTTAATCGAGAATATGTCATCGAAAAGGTCACATCACTTTCATGTAAGAAGCTTGCTTGTTAAACAAGCAAAAGTATGTATCCTCTTACACAACACCTATGCTAGTCTAAACCTACTTACTTTGCATTAAATTTTATGATTTGAGGAGAGTGAGGCTCTCCTATAAATACCCCACTCCATTCTCTCATTTTTACACTAAATTTCCTATACAAACTAAGGTAGTCTTTTATTTTCTCTTCTTCATCTTCTTCTCATATTTCATAGAAAGTTATGAACTTTTATTATGTTGTTCGTAAAGTAGAGTTTATATTTGTTCTTTAAGTATTTTATGAAGGCATAACTAAAGGGGATGATAATAAAATCATATGAACCTTTATGTAGTTTTTGACCTTTGTAAATCTTGAAATTTCTTCCTTGTTCTTAGATGGAAAAACTATATCTTCGGACAAGGTTAGATGAGTTATTTTTGGAAAATATTAGAAATTATTGTTAGTATTTGAATATGTTTAAAGGTGATGATTTTAACATCAA
>NC_032015.1:15090596-15091041 GCF_001865875.1 Lupinus angustifolius | reverse complement strand
TCTTGACTTCATAAACTTAAAGTGTTATGAAGTTTTGGATATTAAAGTAGTAGAAAGTCTTACCTTAGGATTTATTTTCATGACTATGAAATTAACACTTACTAACCCTTGAGGTTTTTCCTAAAAAATTAGGAGGTATTAAGATGTTCATGAAAAATTGTTGTATTTATTTTAGTTAACTTACTTTAAAGTGGTAATAATAACTAAAAGATGTTTAGTGTAAAATATTAAATTAAGAGTCATTCTTATGAAAATAACACTTACTAACCCTTGAGGTTTTTTCCTAAAACAATTAGGAGGTGTTAAGATGTTCATGAAAATTTGTTTTAGTTATTTTAGTTAACTTACTTTAAAGTGGTAAGAATAACTAAAACATGTTTAGTGTAAAATATTAAATTAAGAGTCATTCTTTTTCATGACTATGAAATTAACACTTACTAACCCT
>NC_032015.1:15088311-15090496 GCF_001865875.1 Lupinus angustifolius | reverse complement strand
TACTTACAAAAAAATAAGATTTATGAACTGTCGGAAAATGTAATGAAATGGGAATACATGTCTAGAAAGGTTCTGACTAAGGAAAGACTTGGTATTTAAGGATGTCTTTACGACCCACCTCTCTTTCCTGGGAACTAGCTTGGTATATATCCACGGATTACGACATAATTCCGGTATAAGTTTTATTGAAAATCTTACTTTAAAAAATGTTATTTGATTTTAAGACTTTCAATGACAAATGATGATTCGAGGATATTCAACCTTGAATCGGATGGACGAAAGCAATTAAATTCATTTTAAATCGCAAGTTTTATTATCGCATAAAAAGTTATTTCGTAAGTATAATTATTATCGCCAATTAACTAAATAATGTTATTTTGGCGTAATGAAGAGTTCGAGAGGAGATCGAATCAAGTAAGCTCACCTTCAAACAGAGAACCTAGCGGCCACTCAGGTGAGGGAGAATACATCGTGACATAGTGGTGTCCGAAAATGACACCCGAATCTCCTAAACTATCTCAAAAGTTTGGAGTTATATTTGTGTATTAAGAAATCCCATACTTAATCAATTATTTGGAGTTGCCTTGGGTATTAAGAAATATTGCACTTAATCAATTGTCTGTTTGTTTGGATTAAGTTAAACAATATTTCTTATACCGATTTATGTTATGTTTATATATGCAAATACCATGTTTACTCTTGAATTATAATGTTTGAATGATTATTATGAGAATGATATGTATGTGATATAAATGAGAAATATTTTCCTTGAGAAAAGTAATTAAAATGATATTCAGGTTCTTCTCGCTTGAGCAAGACAGCTCTCGCTTGAGTGATAAGCGTTTAGAGAAAACGAGTGTTTTAGCTCGGGGCGAGAAAGCTCTCTCTTGAGCTAAAATAGGCATCAAGAGAACTGATTGTTTTCTCGCTTAAGCGAGACAATTTTCGCTTAAGCCACAAATGCCTCAAAAATGGATGTGCCCTCGCTTGAGCAAGACAACTCTCGCTTGAGCAAGAAGGCTCCATACAGACAAGAATTTTTTTGAAGTCGTCTGAACGAAAACTCTCATATATACGAGAGCCTAATGGCATATTTGCCATCAAGAATTTGTAAAGGTAAATAACTATATGAAATTCTTGAAAGTAATAAAAGTAAGGAATTGCTTTGTCAAAGGCGAGGGCCAGAGGGGCCGTTTTGGGCGTTTTTGGCGCCCGAGCAACCATATTTCACCCGGGCACGTACCAGACAGGTATGTTGACCAATTTTTGATGGATTTGTCGCTTGAGTGACAATCCTTCACTTGGACGAGAATCAAGAAGAGAATTGAGTCTGTTTTGATGAGTTCGTCATTTGGGCAACAAATTCTCGCTTGAGCGAGAGACATACAATATCTTTTACTGTTTCTGATTGTTTGATTTCTTAGGCAATAACCCTAGCTTGGGTGTGAAGTTTATTTACACTTGGGAAAGACCATGACTCAGATGATTGAACCTAGTGCCCAAAATTGACAAACTTATACAAGTACCTTTGTTCTTGTGCCTATTTAGGGCAACGTTTCCGACTGTGATGTCATGATTAGGGCGATGCCCTAAAAAAGATTACATGATACCACGCAGCGAGGTCGTCTGACCATAAGAGGCTTGGCCATGTGGCCGTCCAGGGTGATTCAGCGATGGTTCGTAGTGGTAGGGATGTTATTCCTCTATTTACGTGTTGACGTAAGATCGGGTCCCACATGAAGCATTCCTTTGGGAGATGTCTTAGGTTGGGCCGATCATATAAAATAATGATTAAAATATTTAATCAGCTAACCCCAGTTAGTGTGCATACTCATTATGGATAATGAAGTAGTGGAGAGCAAATTTACGGGAGACGAACGAGCCCCGAGATGTTGAGAGTGACGACGTTGATGGCGGTGATTCGTCAGCAAAGTCTTGAGGGTGAGTCTAGGTGAGACGAGTCCCTTGTATTCCTGGATGATGTATTCTGTTGGATCGGATAGTTCTCATAGCGCAAACTCGACGATCTCTAACAACCCCTCTTTGCGATTAGGATCAATGAGAGGATGCCTAGAAAGTGTTTGATATGACATCGTCCTGAGATGGGCAGTTCTTCAGAATAGATCGATCATATATCGTTGCGAGGAATAATTTTGGTGCGTTCAAATCGACTTGTTATGGGACA
>NC_032015.1:15075911-15088211 GCF_001865875.1 Lupinus angustifolius | reverse complement strand
CGGAGTTACCGCTTTACTATGTCCCAGGAGGGGGCATGGAGTAGTGATGGTCATAGATACACCTACACAGGCCCTTGTGCCTTAGAGATAGAGATGATGTGTGATGAATCTTTCATGCGCTTTCCCTACCATCACGAGGAGCTGGAAGCTTCCTTTACCCTGCCGCCTCGTAGACTGGCACCTGCTGTACCGTCGACCCAGTCTGTGACCCTTCCAGGAGACGACGGACTTGGGGTGATGCGATGAATTCCCCAGTATGGAGGAGAGCAACCCGTTGGATGATGCCAAACCTCCAGGCAGATGCAAGGTTGGTGACTCCCTCGCAGCATTCGCCCTATGTTCCAGAGGAGAAGATGGCGGCGGAGGAAGACGAGCTAACAACTGAAGAGGATGACTGCGTGGAGTTGATTAACATTGAGGACTGCATTGAAGTTGTCAACCTCTCCTCCGACTCGGAGATAGAGAAGGATCCAAGCGAGTGTTCCAGCACACCCGCAGATGTTGAGGCTAGCCGCTAGGAGATGTTTCCATTTCTATTTTGTTTTTTGATTAGTGTACCTGTGTAGGGTATTTATTTTATGAGTAGTTTTATTTGAGCGACGATTAGGATTCCGCCTTATACTTCGTATCAACATTTTATGATATTCTAATCAAGTATGATTCGAATATATATTGAGTTATTTTTATTACCATTAAGTAATGGTTTTTGATTTTCCGCATTGTATGTTACTTAAAGTGATGTTCCGAAAATGAAACGAATATAAGGAAATAAATTTTATATGGCATCATTATTTATAAAAAAATTTACCCATTTTTTAGCAAGATTTTTTGGAGTAATTTTCGGGGCGTTACACGACAAGGCATTCAACTTATAGTGGAACCAGTTCCCATCACTTTTGAAAGTAAACAATAAATAAAAAATCAAATTGGGGATTTAGGGTTACCATGGAGGATTTAGGGTTAGGGTTTGAAATTGATTTGGGGATTTAGGTTAAATTAATTTAGGGGTTTATGGTTAGAGTAAAATTAAATTGGGATTAGGTTTCAAAATCAATTTGGGGATTAGGTTTCAAAATCAATTTGGAAATTGGGTTTCTAAAATCAATTTGGGGCTTAGGGTTAAATTAAATTTGGATTTAGGGTTACCATGGAGGTAACCTCTGTCACTGGAAAGGGCTATTGGAATGTTACCGCCGCCGCCGGCAGCGGCGCAGCCACCAACAGTGGTGTCCTGACCGCGGGTGACGGGTTGTCACCCCTAGACAGTACAGTCTAGCGGCTGTGACGCTAGAGACGTGCAACCCTCCCTGGCAACCGTCCAGTAATCACTATGGCAGCAACGCACCATCACTGCTCCTTGTTTCTTGATAGTAAACAAAAAAAGAACCCAATGTACTCTTATTTCAGCAAGATATAAACATACATCCAACAATAAACGTTAACAACATAAACAAGATGACGAAAAAAAGAAAATGAACCTTCAAGAATGTTTAGAAGAAGAATAGGGGAATCATTTGGTGTTTTCTCTTCTCCTGCTCTCTCTCTTTTTCAAAACAAGGGTTGCCTCCTTTTTCAATTTTTTGATCAGGGTTCTCTTAGTTTCTAAATTAGGCTTATAAAGGGTGTGTGATTAGGGTTTCCAATCCTAATCTGGAGCGACGAATGTTGCTAAAGTTATCATGGTCAGAAGGAAGTAAAGATAAAAAGACCAAATTTTGACTGTAGAATAACACACAGAGGAAAAAGCCTCAAGCACAAGCACACAACATGAGCTCGAGGTTAGTGGGTAAGGAGCTCATGAGTCGAAAGGTTGACCAAAAGAGACCACTAAGGGGTCAAAGCACAATCATGCGACCGCTGAGGGGTCGGGGTGCAAAAGGATAGAAGAGACCATTGAGGGGTTAAAACACAATCACGCGACTGCTGAGGGGTTGTGGGCAAAGGGATAAAAGAGACCATTTAGGAGTCGAAACACAACCGCACGATCGTTGAGGGGTCGGGGTGCAAAAGGATAAAAGAGATCACTGAGGGGTCAAAGCACAATCACGCGATCGCTGAGGGGTCGGGGTGCAGAAGGATAAAAGAGACCACTGGGAGTCAAAGCACAATCACACGACCACTGAAGGGTCGGGGTGCAAAAGAATAAAAGAGACCACTAAGAGGTCGAAGCATAATCACACAATCGCTGAGGGATCGGGGTGCAAAAGCATAAAAGAGACCACTAAGGGGGTCATAGTGCAAAATGATAAAAAAGACCACTGAGGGGTCGAAGCACAATCACGCAACCGCTTAGGGATTAGGGTGCAAAAGGATAAAAGAGACTAGTGAAGGGTCGAAGCATAATCACACGACCGTTGAGGGGTCGGGGTGCAAAAGGATAAAAGAGACCACCGAGGGGTCAAAGCACGATCACCCGACCGTTGAGAGGTCGAGGTGCATAAGGATAAAAGAGACCATTGAAGGATCGAAACACAATCATGTGACCGCTGAGGGGTCGAGGTGCAAAACAATAAAAGAGACCATTGGGGGTCAAAGCACAATCATGTGATTGTTGAGGGGTCGGGGTGCAAAAGGATAAAAGAGACCACTGAGGGGTTGAAACATAATTGCACGACCGTTGAGGGGTCGGGGTGCAAAAGGATAAAAGAGACCATTGAGGTGTCAAAGCACAATCACGCGACCGCTGAGGGGTCAGGGTGAAAAGGGATAAAAGGGACCACTCAGGGGTTGAAGCACAATCACGCGACCGCTGAGGGGTCGGGTGCAAAAAGATAAAAGAGACCATTGAGGTCAAAGCACAATCACGCGACCAATGAGGGGTCGAGGTGCAAAAGGATAAAGAGACCATTGAGGGGTCGAAGCACAATCACGCGACTGCTGAGAAGTCGGGGTGCAAAAGTATAAAAGAGGCCATTGAGGGGTCAAAGCATAATCACGCGACCGCTAAGGGGTCAGGGTGCAAAAGGATAAAAAGACCAATGAGGAATCAAAGCACGATCATGCGACCGCTGATGGTCGGGGTTCAAAAGGATAAAAGAGACCATTGAGGGGTCGGAGCATAATCACGCGACCGTTGAGGGGTCAAAACACAATCACACGACCGTTGAGGGATTGGGCATAAAAGGATAAAATAGACCACTCAAGGGTCAAAGCATAATCACGCGACCACTAAGGGGTCGAGTGCAAAAGAGTAAAGAGACCACTAAGGGGTCGAAGCACAATCACGCGACCGCTGAGAGTTCAGGGTGCAAAAGGATAAAAGAGACTACTGAGGGGAAAAAGCATGACCATGCGACCGTTGAGGGGTCAGGGTGCAAAAGGATAGAAGAGACAGCTGAGGGGTCAAAGCACAATCATGCGACCGCTGAGGGGTCAGGGTGCAAAAGGATAGAATAGACCACTGAGGGGTGAAAGCACAATCACGCGACCGCTGAGGAGTCAGGGTACAAAAGGATAAAAGAGACCACTGAGGGGCCAAGCACAATCACGCGACCACCAAGGGGTTGGGTGGAAGAGGAATCACGGGAACACACAAACAAGGAACCCTAGATCAAATCTTAGATGAATATTTCGCGTCAAAACTTCGGTTGTGAATGCATATGATAGTGTAGATGCTTATGATGCATGAGTAATGCAAATATGTCTATGATAATGTATGTACGGTCACTTATATGTGATTAACATAATTATCATTAAATTTGATTGATATGAAACCATAATGCTTCCTCGGTAGACAACAACTAATCAAACCGATATTGATCATGTCATCTTCTTTTTTTTCTTTTCTTTCTTGTTTTTCTTCCTTTTTTTCTCTTTTCATTCTTGGAATCCACAAGGGTCTGCCTTCCTTCTTTATGGAAAAATACATCATATGTTCCTCGTCGATAAACGCATCGAGACTTAGTTCCAATGGGTTTTGTTCGCCTCAATCACTAGTGAAAGATAATATCATAAGAGTTACCTGATTATGCATTTCGAACATCATATTTATATAACTTGAAACTTATCTAAGTGAACATGCGCACATAATGTATAGTGGGGAGATGAATAAATTTTCTTCTATTGATATTCAAGGAATTTTAATGGGAAGAACGAGAGGTATTACAAGTTACAAAATTTTGCAAAATTTTTGCCCCAATATAAGGTATTTGCTCTATCAATTAACCTCTCGAGATGGTCGAATAACTAGACCATCGTGTTAGATTTGTTTGGTACTCCTAAGAACTTCATATTTCATCACATAATGCCAGAAACTTATACAATTCCAACTTGATGTGCAGACATATTGAGGATTTTGGCTTACCACAATAGTAGTAGACTTTCAAGAGAGTCGCCTTGTCATTGTCCTAACTTTTGCTTAGGTTGCCCTTTCGGGTTTTCAACCTAACAGGCTTTGATTCATATGTTGATTTTTTCATAGGTCGCCCTTTTGGGTTTTCAACCTAACAAGTTTCTCATTCATACCCTAACTTTTGTTTAGGTCACCCTTTTGGGTTTTCAACCAAGTAGGCTTTTATTGATACCCTAATTTTTGCTTAGGCTGACCATTTTGATTTTCAACCTAACAGGCTTTTCTTTTATTTCAAGTCTCTGTTTTTAGGCATTGACACCCTACATTGTGTTTGTGCTCATAGGTTTGGGTAAAACATTTCCATCCATGTCTTGTAAGATGAAATAAGTTACAAAACTTTGTAATATTTTTGCCCCAATATAAGGTGATTTTCCATTCATCAATTGTTATTCTGAGATAGCCGAATAACCAGACCGTTATGTTGGTTCTGTCTGATTCTTCCCATAACTTCTTACTTCTTCCCACATTGCTTGAAGTTTCTATCATTCTCACTTGACGTACAACTCATGGGGGATCTTGGTTTGTCCCGAGTGTGATAGACTCAAAGAAAAAATGCATTTTTATTGCCTTAACTTTTTCCTAGGACGCCCTTTCGAGTTTTCAACCTAGTAGACTTTTATTGATACCCTATTTTTTGCTTAGGTTGTCCTTCAGGTTTTCAACTTAACGAGTTTTTTTTTCCAGCCATTGAATCTTTTAATCGCATTTGTTTCAAAAGTCTAGGCAAAACGTTCATATTCATGTCTTGCAGGATTAGAGCCCCCTTGAGAATGCATTCTTCATAATGTAGGGACCTTCATAATTTGGGTTCCATTTTCCACGAGCATCTTCCTGATTTGGAGGATCTTTTTCAGCACTAAGTCCCCAACTTCGAATTGTCTAGGATGGACCTTCTTATCAAAAGCTCTCACCACTCTACCTTGGTATAATTCACCATGGTGAATGATCTCCAACCTTCTCGCCAATTATGTGCAATTGTTCATACTTGAGTGTAACCCATACTGACTCTTCTGACTCTGCTCCATCAACACTATTAACAAGGAAATCTCTACTTCTATGGGTGAAACAACTTCGACTTGTACACCATTGTTGTCTATGGTGTCCCACATATCCGTCCATTAGGGATAACTTATGACTTTTTTCCGCACCATCAACGAAAACATCAATGAGATCATTTTTTCAGGCTTGCTTTCTTAAAATCTCTCTAGTCTACACACACTCTCAGTTTTCCTCGATTGCTTCATTACCACTTCTTTTAATCTACGACCCTCTTCTCTATAACCAACTTATTGGGATCATTATTAGGTATCGCATATGTGTTCAAGTACCCTATAACTGGACAAAGTCTCTACAAAATTGTGATATATGTGTGGATTTGTGAAACGTCATGGAAGAAATGGGACACGAAATATGGATTTCACAAAGGTATGGAAGAAGGGTAAATATATGAGAGTGAAGATGATAAAAATGGATGAAAGGGAATGAAGCATTAGATAATCATGTAAATTCACTGAGATATTGTCTAAACTAACATAAATATAAGTCCAGAGAAAATTCAAAGCGTATGAATTACAACATAATCAAATAATTACTAAGCAATTATGTCAATCATTGCCTCAGGTCATTGTCTTTGTCAGGAAGAATGACATGATTTACGAACAGTTTGTCTTTCTCCAAGGCAATGATGGAGAGTTGGAAATAAGGACCAATGACAGAACCCTTCTCCTCGTCTTGTCATCTATGTCGACACCTAGACTCCTTCATTTCATGAATTGTTAACCTTCATTGTTATTCGAGCTCTGGTGTTGAAAATATGACTTTGATTAGCATTGTTTTTCCTAGGATGCGCAATGATTCCAATTTTGAATTTGCAACTCCCAAGGAGTTTGGTTTAAAACATTGATTTTTAAATTATTGAAACTATTTCCATTATCGAACGAAGAACTTTTCATATAACATCTTGACCACCCCACAACTGTTTTCTAGGGTTATAACCCTGTAGATCGTGTAGTGGTTGACAACAATCATAGAAAGAGCACACAGACCCCAGAATATGCTTGCATTTGTTATGTTCATAATTCATGGTCTTGTGAAGAAAGAGACATCGTTCAATAAAGATCTAAAAAAACATTTGATAATGTTAGTCTTTTCACATATGTGTAAGTAATGGATGTATGACTATGAATGCACTTCACATAAGTGATATAATGAATATTGTAATGACGTCAATGTCGCGTGAATCCTCTATTTTCTTTTCTTTTTCTTTCAATTTTTTTGGGACGCGACATGCATGAAATTGAATGATTGAGTGCATCAATGCAAGTAACGCAATTTATAATGTTTTTTTTTTTTGCTTTTATTTAGTGCATGATATGCATGTGAATGCTATGATATTTTATTTGATATACATGTGAATGTTGTGATTTTTTTGCTTTTTTTTACATGCATATAGATGCTATAATGATTTTTTTCATGAGTGCATGATATGCATCTGGATGGAATTATGAAATGTTTTTTTTGTGAGCCTTCCAACATGGCATAAGGATATCAATGTGCAATGGTACCTTACTTCAATCAGACTAATGTGACGGTGAGTTATTATGATTATGGGATGGAAGTTTTCCCGACTTTATGTCGAATAATAAATAACAATAAAAAATATACACTCTCATATCCTATACAAAGGTTGTTTATCCTATAAGGTTCATTCGGCTCTAAAGGGCCAACCCTAACGTGAAGCGTTAAGGGCCATATATGCATAAGTTGGTGGTACTACACTTCCTCTAGGTCTCCGAATTGCCATAACTAGTGGAAGCTGACAACCCAGATACACAAATATGACACGAAGATGTACGAGATACTATGGGGGTCATATCTGAAATACATAGTAACAATCCGAGTGGTACATCAGTGCAATATCGAAATATGCACGAAGGCCTAATGATGACAAGTCAATGTATCCCTAACAATAGATAAAATAGGCCTAGTATACGGCCAAAAGTAACCATGCATAATAGTAAAGTGTGTGAGGGAGTGTACAAACCTTGATAACACAAATGCATAAAAACCAGTAATAACCCCAGAACTTATACATGACAGAAAAACACAAATTCTACATACAAAGGTTATTTATAAATGAATAGTTTAAAACAAATAACAAAAACAAAAATGAAACGATAAAATTAAAATAATGAACTAAAATATACATGTGATTAATCTTAACAAGCCTGACTCTCAGCTATCCCCAGCAGAGTCGCCATGCTATTGCTACCCAAATTTCATGAGCGCGATAAGAAATATGCAATTAAATGTAATAGAGTTGCCATCAATGTTTTTTTTAGCGGGAAAACATGAAAAACCAATTTTTGAAAATGAGATTTGATTCGTTCAAAAATAGAAATTGAGTTCGGGAGTCAGTTACGGATGAGGAAGGTGTTAGGCACCTTATACTGCCCGTTAACAACGGTACCTAGATTAATGAAGTGGATATTCGTTCAAAATATTAATTTTATCTTCATTTTATTAATGAAATAAAGAAAAAACCAAAAGATTTTATAATTTTTGTACCTGACAGGGAAACACATGCTCCTATGTATCCCTAGATGCAATGGAGAAATCAAGGTTGCGTAGTTCTTTCAGAAAATATTTGATTAGTCGATATACTTTTGTTTATTTTTATTTTATCCATATAAAAATTAACAAGGCAAGGTGGCGCGACAAGGTACTAGTCCTGTAGTGGAGTCACCTCACCTTGTCTAGACAACATAAAGTAGTGCGACAAGACACTCAGCCTATAGTGGAACCACTTCACGTCACTTTTAAAATTATTCGAAAAAATTATTTTACCAAATAAGGTAACACGACAAGACACACGGCCTATAGTGGGGTTACCTTACCTCGTTTTAGAAGACATGAAGTAGCACGACAAGACACTCAACCTATAGTGGAACTACTTCATATTATTTTAAAAGTATATTTTTCTTTATTGCATTTTACACGTCACCTTTAAATTTATTTGAAAATTTATTTATGAAGATAAGGTAACACGACAATGCACCCGACCTATAGTGGGGTTACTTTACCTCATTCTAGACGACATGAAGTAATGTGACAAGACATTTGTCCTGTAGTGGAACTACTTCATATCATTTTAAAAAAAACATTTTTTTTATTGCATTTTCACACGTCATCTTTAAACTTATTTGAAAATTTATTTATGGAGATATGGTAACACGAAAAGGCACCGGGCCTATAGTGGGGTTACTTTACCTCATTTTAGATGACATGGAGTAAAGCGACAAGACACTTGACCTATAGTGAAACTACTTCACGTCATTTTAAAAATATTTTTTATTGCATTCATTCATATATTCATACATTACTAAATAAACAAATAATAGTTATTATAAAACAAAATAATAACACATAATAAAAAAATAAAAAAATCAAAATCGAAATAAAAAAAACAACATAAAAGTAAACTGTTATTAAATAAATAATACTAAAAATGGAAGAAAAAAAAAACAAATTGGGGATTTAGGGTTAGGGTTTGAAATTAATTTGGGGGTTTAGGGTTAGAGTAAAATTAAATCGGGAATAGGTTTCAAAATCAATTTGGGGATTGGATTTCAAAATCAATTTGGGAATTGGGTTTCTAAAATCAATTTGGGGTTTAGGGTTAAATTAAATTGAGATTTAGGGTTGCTGGAAAGGGCTGCTGAAACATTGTCGTTGGCGGCGGCGGCGAAGCCACCCACAGCGGTTGCCTGACCGTGGGTGACGATTTGTCACCCTTGGACAGTACAGTCCAGTGGTTGTGACGTCGGAGACGTGCAACCCTCCCTGGCCTCTGTCCGCTAATCACTGTGGTAGTGGTGCACCAGTGCTGCTCCTTGTTTCTTGACATTAAACAAAAAAGAGAACTCAATGTACTCTTATTTCAGCAAGATATAAACATACATCCAACAATAAATGTTAACAATATAAACAAGATGATGAAAAAAAGAAAATAAACCTTCAAGAATGTGTAGAAGAAGAACAAGGGAATCCTTTGGCGTTTTCTCTTCTCATGTTCTTTCTCTCCTTTTCAAAACAAAGGTTGCCTCCTTTTTCAATTTTTTGATTAGGGTTCTCTTAGTTTCTAAGTTAGGCTGATAAAGGGTGTGTGATTAGGGTTTCCAATCCTAATCTGGTTGGGCCTAAGGGCCCCATCTTCTTTTCAATTTTTCCCCACCTATCCACTTAATTTAGAATTTATACATAAATTCAAATTTTTTTGAAAACCAAAGTTTTACCCTGATCAAAATTGGGTGTTTAAAATTATTAAGTGTATAAAGAGTTAGCGGATTGCAAGAGATAATAGTATTCAAATCTTGTAAAGGCAATTCTTGCCATTGTTAATGTTTTCTTTATTCAAATTGCTGAAATACTTTCTTTCACAAGGGTGTGATAAGAAAGGGGATAGAGTCACTTGGAAATGTTGTTTTTCAAATAGTGACATAAGTATTAGAGATTGAGTATGGTACAAGGAAGTCTCGGGGTGAAAATTTGTAATTACTACTCTTAATATCTAATGAAGAAATCTCTTATGCTGCAAGAGTAATGGATGTAACTTTCGGTGGATAAGAAGGTGAACCAATATAAAAATCTCTGAGTACTCTCTTCTCCTTTATCTCCTTAAATTTACCTGATATTTTTCTGCATAACTTTTCTGCTGCTACTAACTCTGTAAATTGCATAAAAATCTGCCATAGATTTAAGACAACTAATTCACCCCCTCTTCTCTTAGTTGTCATCTCAGTCTTACAATTGCCACCAGAGCTTTTTTGAGTAAATTATTCTCAATTTTGATCTTGTATCTAAGATGGCCTCAAGATCATTTCTGGGAGAAAGTTCCATCATCAATCGCCCTCCAAGTTTTGTTGGAAAATGCTATGACTTATGGAAAATCAAAATGAGTATCTTTATAGAATCTTAAGATCTGAATATTTGGAATGCGATTGAGGAAGGACCTTCTGAACCTTTCACCGTTGTTAATGTTGTAAGAGAAGTAAAGCCAAAATCCGCATGGAATGATGAAGATAAGAAGAAAGTCCAATATGGTCTTAAAGCCAAAGACAATCTTACTTCGGCTCTAGGAGAAAAAAAAAATTTAGAGTGTCAAGTTGAAAATCTTCAAAAGAAATTTGGGACACTCTAGAAAGAATGCATGGAATTAAACAAGTGCAAAGGTCCACAACAAATAGTGAAGCATCAACATCAAAGCAAAAATCTACATGCTCTATATGTAGAAAACAATATCATCTTAAACTTGCTTGTCCAGCCTTACAAAAGCATCATACTTTCAAAAGAAAGAAGGACAAGAAGTACAGAAGCACAAGAAGTGCATAAGAACAAATGTTATATTAGAAGATGAAGATGGTTGTTCAAATGTAGAACTCAGAATTAAGGAGCAAGTACATATTTCCTTGATGACTTCACACAATTCAAATGACGATTATGAGGTTAGTAACTCTGAACCAAATTATACATTTTCATATGATGAATTACATAATGCTTTTTGTGAATTACATGAAGAATTTATTAGACTCTCTAATGTATGCGTTAATCATAAAAACACTATAGAGCTTCTTGAGAGTAAAAATCAAATTCTACAAAAAGATTTGGAAGCCTTAATATCCAATTCAAATGACATGTGCATTGAATGTCCAAAGTTTGATACTCTTGAAACTAAAATTGTTTTATTAAATCAAGAAATTAATATGTTCAAGAAGAGTACTCATAAGTTGGACAATATTTAATTACTCAAAAACAGACAAATGACCGGAGAGGTCTAGGCTACACAAATAATCGAAAAAATAATGGTACGATAAAGAGTACTTTTGTGAAAACTAAGAATGATTGCATGCATAATATTTCTAAAGAAATTATTGATCAATATTCTTTCTACAAGTCTAAATACAAGATACATTGGCATCAACCCACATGTTTTTATTGTAAAAAATTTGGTCATACTCATAATTCATGTCATATTAGAAAGTTGGTATTCCAACTGGCCAATATGTTTGGATTGAGAAAGGTTCTAATCTTGTAGGACCTAAATCACATTGGATACCTATAAGATCTTTGTAATTTGTTTTGCAAAAGTGCTTGAAAGCCATAAGCAAAAATGTGTTATCATAATAATGGCTGTTCAAAGAACATAGCGCGGGGAGATTCAAAATATCTGTATTCAAGTAACAAAGGCCTTGGTACCTATGCAGAGAACATCAAAATAAAAATCCTTGGTATAGGTGATAAGTGTCAAACATACCTAAAAATCATACACTTTTATGGCACTTATCTTAAGCATAATTGAGAAAAACCAACTTAAAACAATAGTTTTTGTATAAAATATCACAATTTGGTATATTTGTGTTTGTATTGCCTTTTTATGTATTTTGTAGGAAATAAAATGAAGAAAAGAAGAGAAAAGATTCATGGTCAAAAAGCAACAAAAGTCAAGAAAACCAAGATGCTCAACCAGGCAGCTTAACCAGGCAGCTGAGCATGGAACAAGCCCCACTGAGCTGACCTAGCCACCTGCCTGACTTGGCCACCTGCCTGACCTGGACCAAACTGCTCAACCAGGCAGCTGAGCGGACCTGCTTAGCCGCTCAGCCTAGCACCAGACTAGGCCTAACACGGTGAGACACGAACTTGGCACAAGCCAAGCTGCTCAACGGAGAACCAGACTCCTGGCCAGATCAGCAAGCACCAAGTCATGTCCCAGTCAACACGGTCAGAAGCTGCTGAACAAGCAGCTCAGCGGTGAAGCAGGTGCGCTGGGCGGTGCTTACCAGACTTGACTTAACCATCAAGCAAACCATGAAGTCATCCATGACCTCACCTCAATTAGTCCACCGTAGGCTTTTCAGAAGTAGCTCACAATAGCTGGTCTCATAGCCCAC
>NC_032015.1:15075558-15075811 GCF_001865875.1 Lupinus angustifolius | reverse complement strand
AGTGGAGAAAAGGAGAAGGCAAATGAGATGCAAAAATCAATTTTGTACTCTCATTTGGAACTCAAAAGCATCCAATCCTTGGATGGATAGCTCATGCTCCAAAACATTTTCTTTTGAACAAGGTTATGTATATTCTACTTCTTCTTAATTTACAAAAGTTTGAATTTTAATAATTCAAGTTGGTTCTTTGGTTAATTTTATTTGTTTGAGAAGAACTTAATGATCTTTTTAGATTGATCACCTAAAAAATGAT
>NC_032015.1:15035437-15075458 GCF_001865875.1 Lupinus angustifolius | reverse complement strand
TTATTTATTTGTATCTAACAACTAACTATTCATCACTTTTATATATTAGAATACCATTAAACCGATGTTGGAATTTATTCCACAAAATTGAGATGGTATTCAAAGGTACTTAATAATTATGTAATAGGTAATTGCATCGATACCATTATACCAGCGTTAGAATTTATTCTAACAAAGCCGAGATGGGTCAAAGAAGGAATGTCTTATTCACATGATTATTAAGAAAGTAAGTTGTAACTGGAATATTCTTGAAACCATTATACCGACGTTAGAATTTATTTCAACAAAGCCGAGATGGCGAACAAAGAATAAAACTGAGTTCTCTTACTTACAAAAGGAACATAACGAAAATTAGAGTATTAATTTTTCAACAAATTAACACTATTGTCAGGACGATTTGTTGAGAGGAGAAAACTCCCAACTAAAATAAAATAAACACTGAACTACCTTTTCAACAATAGGTAACATTGTTATTATATTTATTTTATCTAATGTTTGGTACGATCGTCTAACAAACTTTCTACTTGAAAAATGTTTTACCAAAGGAAAGGTCGACACTACACTTTTTACTAAGAAAATAAATCATCATACTCGTCTTGTTCAAATATATGTAGATGATTTTATTTTTTGTTCTACTAATGAGATTTTGTATAGTGATTTTGACAAAATGATGCAAGGAGAATTTGAAATATCCATAATGGGGAAATTAAATTATGTCCTTGGATTTCAAATTAAACAACTTGAGGATGATATTTTTGTAAGTCAATGCAAATACTACAGAGACTTGCTGAAAATATTTGAAATAGATGACTGCAAGTCAATTGCCGGGTTCTAGAACATACATTGATACAGATGAAGCTGGAAAATGTATTGATATATCAAAGTATCGAGGTATGATTGGTTCCCTATTTTATCTAAATGCCAGTAGACCTGATATAATATTTAGTGTCTGTTTGTATGCACGTTATCAATCAAAACCAAAAGAATCATACTCAATTGTTGTCAAAAGAATCATGAAATATGTAAAAGGCACAATTGATGTTGGATTATGGTATCCAAAAGGAACTATATGTGATTTGGTAGGATATTCAGATTCATATTTTGATGGATGCAAAACTGAGAGAAAAAGCGCAAGTGGTACTTGTTATATATTAGGAAATGCATTGGTCTCATGGTCATGCAAGAAATAAGCATGTGTTATCCTAAGTACTGCTGATGCAGAATACATAGCGGTAGGTAGTTGTTGTGCCCAAGTGTTGTGGCTTAAACAACAATTATAAGATTATGGCTCAGAATTAGGATACATTCCCCAAAAATGTGATAATACTAGTGCTATAAATATCACAAAGAATCCAGTAATGCGATTCTAGAACCAAACACATATATATAAGATATCACTTCCTTAGGGACCATGTCCAAAAGAAAGATCTGTATGTGGAATTTGTTGATATTCATGACCAACTAGCAGATATATTTACTAAACCTTTGGCAAAAGAATATTTCTATAAAATTAGACGAGAATTAGGTATACTTGATACCTCTTATATGTCTTAAATGCTTATATATGATTATATGTTTGCTTCATTATATTTATCTTATGCCTACTTGTAGTTTAATTTGCTTAATTTTGTTTAAAATTTTCAATTTTTGGGTAAGTAACCGATTACTTTAGGTCAATAATCGATTACCAGACGTTAGTATGCCTCAAGATTCCATATTTTGGGTTCAGTAATCGATTACTGCATTTGGGAGAAACTTTTAGTAACTGATTACCCATCTATGCAATCGATTACCTAAGGTTGTTGTTTGAAATCTCAGAATTTTCTATGTTGAGTTACCGATTACTCACTTTGAGTAATTGATTACTCAAACCAGTATTTAAGTTTTCCTCCTCATTTTGCAGACACTTATTCTTCCTCTAAACCCTCTTTTCGTGTACCCAAGGTTTTCTCTAAAAACTCCAGTTTTGATTCGATTTGCGTGATTTTTGAGTCATTTCATATCATATTTTCAATTCTAAACACTTCCATTCCATAAATTTTGTGTTTAGTGGCCTAAATAAAAAATCTTCAAATCTCTCAAACACTCAAAACCTAATCTTTGAAAACTCCAATCTATGGCTTCATCATAAAGGGCTAAGAAGCAACGTATCGGTTTGTCTCAAAAGAAGCAAGGTACTTCATATTCTGAGGCTAATCCTCTGGATTTGGCACGACTTCTCGCTAATGATGAACAATGCAAAGTCTTCTCGGAGCATTTTCTTGGACGCTCAATATTTGCTCCTAAGTTTGGTACATTAGTAACTTTGAGTTTGAAGATTTCCATTTCCCTATTCTACTTAGGCAACAAGATCTTTTTGATATCTGTGAGGAAACAATTGTCTACTATCTTGAACTTGTTAAAATATTTTACTACAATTTGAAGTTTAGGAAAAATAGTTTAACATCCTCTTTGAAAGGAAAAGAAATTATTTTAGACGTTAAAACCTTGAGTTCAATATGTTGTAATATACCCTCTCAAGATAGCATAAAAGATTTCGGTCTAGCATGTAAATGGAATAATTATGATAGAAAATAGTTCTACTACTTTATGTGTCGATTCTCTAAATGGGAAATCGAAATTCGTAACCAACGGAAATTAGGTGAAATTGTAAAGAGTAGAGATATCCTTCTTGTAGGAAATTTCAATCTCGAAGATCGTTTGCTTCATTACTTTCTTAGCTATGTCATTCTTCCAAAATTTCCAAATCATTCTCAAATTAATGACATGGAACTATAATTGATGTATGCTCTTAAGCATAACCTTCAAATCAATTGGGATTTGACAGTAATGAGACAAATGTGGTCTGTGCGAGAAACTCACAGTCTCTTGCCTTATGCAATCTTCATAACCATCATACTTGAGAATTTTGGTGTATCCACTGTTGGTGAGTCCAAAATCACACTTGATGCACGTAATTGTAAGATCGATGTGGATGTGATCCACAAAATGGGTTTCTTTCGAGATCCAATTGATGGAATCTATAAGCATCAAAGTGAAAGATAGGTTGCTCCTACTGATTCAATTGCAAATGTCTCTGCTAACCCTCCTGAACATCAACCTTCTGAATTTCATGTTGAGTCTTCTTCATCTACTACCATGCCTACAAATCAGATGATCATGAACGAGTTATTCTTTCTTCAAGGCTACATCTCTAATCGGTTGGATGCTCTTGATGCTCAGAATCAACAAGTCAAATTTGAACTTCAACGTCTTTCCTATAAGATTAATAGCATGGACCTTGATGACGATAACATTGAGCCTGAATCTTAGAATTTTTGTTGTCTATGATTTCTCTTTGTAATGTTGCTTGATTGTTGACAATTTGTTTTTGTGGTTATGTTTGAACAATATATGAACATTTTTTAGTTGTATGATATGCTATGTTAAATTTGTATTTGCTATATACTTATTGTATGTTGTTGGACTCTTGGCTTTTCTTATTTTTTATGAAGTCAAACGGGGGAGAAAATTTGGGAAAGTGCATTTTCTGTTCAAAATTCTTTCAGACACATAACTCCAAATCAAAGGGGGAGCATACAAAACAGGGGGAGCATACTCAAGTCATGTGAAAATATCACAAAGTATGCTACTCTCAAAAAATTACATTGTCAATAAGATATTGGTTTGTCATCATCAAAAAGGGGGAGATTGTGAAGAAGATTTTTCTCTTGACCTTGGCACGATTTTGATGAAGACACCAATATCACATAAAGAAGAAAAGGAAGAATACTTATGAAGATAATGAAGATAAAGCTTCAAGGAAATTAGAGTCTAAGTCTATATGTACTTTCTTATACTCTAAAAAGACAATTAGTAGTAATGCTCAAAAAGTATTTAAAATGAAAATTGAAATCTAGAAGTATAAATGAAAACAATTTTCAAAATATTGTGTAACAGATTACTGGATCTAAGTAACAGGTTATTGTGACTAAGTAACAGGTTATTGTGACTAAGTAACAGGTTAGCAGAACTAAGTAACAAGTTACATAAGTGAGAAACGAGTTACCCAACAAAAACTGAACAGGGTAATTGATTACTCTATTTGAGTAACCGATTACAAGGTTACAGTATATTTGAGTAACCGATTACACACTAGGGTAATCATTACTCAGGTGGACATATGTTTGGGAAATCTACTACATCCTTTGATTAATCGATTATACCGTATGATAATCAACTACTCAGTTGGACAAAATGTTTGGGTAATCGATTACGTCAAGGTTGTAATCGATTACTGAGAGTTGTTACACCAGATTTTCATATTCAAAATGTACAGCTTTCACCCCAAACGAAATGATTTCATTCCAATTGAATCCTACCTTTTCATAGAGGTATTATGGCTGATTGGAAAGCCTATTTAAAGGCATTGAAACTCATAATTCATAATAAGAATAACTCATATACACAATCTAAAATTTATGAAACACTTTTCTGCAACTTGTTCTTAACTTTCCGATTAAATTTTCTGAAGTTGTTTCAAGTGTGGTTTCAAAGTTTTTCAAATCTTCTGAGCATTATTACTAAGTCTATAAAGAGTTACCGGATTGCAAGAGATAATAGTATTCAAATATTGTAAAGGCAATCTTTGCCATTGTTAAAGTGTTCTTCATTCAAATTGTTGAAATACTTTCTTTCACGAGGGTGTGATAAGAAAGGGGATAAAGTCACTTGGAAAGATTATTTTCCAAAGAGTGACATAGGTATTAGAGATTGAGTAAGGAACAAGGAAGTCTCGGGGTGAGAATTTGTAACTACTACTCTTAATATCTAGTAAAGAAATCTCTTTTGCTGCAAGAGTACTGGATGTACCCTTCGGTGGATAAGAATGTTAACCAGTATAAAATCTATCAGTATTTTCTTCTCTTTTATCTCCTTAAATTTACTTGATATTTTTCTGCATAACTTTTCCGATGCTCCTAACCCTATAAATTGCAGAAAAATATGTCATAGGTTTATGACAACTAGTTCACCCCCCAGGCTTATAATTTTTTCATTATAAATTTTAGTGATTGAAATACATTCATAAAAGCATCATATATATTATATAGATATATATTGTATTACTCAAGTAATAACTATTTTTATATAATTATTATAAAATATATAATTTATAATTGAAAACTTATTGGGTACTCGTGAATACCTACTATCCACACAGGTACTCATAAATTGTGCATATATAGGTATGGATACGCACTATTTGTGTCCACTCAACCTCATTGTTATGCTTAGCCCAATCTTTTGTAATTATGATAAATGAGGGTTATCCCTTAAGGATTGAACATGTTTTTACATTGTTATTCTCTAATTTAGAATTTGGTATTCTCATCTCTATAATGAGTGAGTAATTCCCTTTTGTTTATAGGATTAAGGTCATGCCCTTTTAAATTCAATAAACATTTGTTCTTACTTGTATTTCATTGAGTGTTATGATTTGAATCATTAAACCAAGTTTATTCGTTTGAGTTGTCTGACCAACGAATTACACATTTTAGATACTTTGGGGAAGGACCGAGAGGTCAACCAAAATATTCGACCATTCAGTTATTTAAACTAGAATCCTAATTCACGAGAGTAGTCTTGGAATTCTCGGGGGATTCTGGAATTCACCTTGGATTGCTACGAAGCGATTGGATAGAAAGATCTAAGTAAATGTTTCGATTACAATCGTACCACGAGAGTAAATGCAACTTTAATTGAATACATGTTCGGAGCTCGAGAGAGGGTGACACATATCAAAGAGCAATTCACCCTCACAACATAAGTTCATGAAAAGGAACAAAACAAGGATTTGCAAGTATAAATGCGGTAACTTTTATCCTGGGAAATTTTCCTAAATCAGATTTCAATCTTTTTTACTATTTTCATAATTATTCTTGTCAATTGTTCAATTGATCTAAATTCACATTCAATCCATATTTGAGTTAAGTATAAATTAATTGTTATAATTAAATGAATTTTTCAATCATCATGGGATCGATATTTTATTACTTAACGACATAATCGTGTAGTTGCGATTTTTCCTATCAAAGATGTTTCATGAGAGAGTATGGGGAGAAGTGGCTCTTTTTGGAGTGGTTTGGAAATGAGGAACTAAAATGCATTATCTTTATTGAAAATAGAAAATGGAAATATGTATTATCGTTGTTGTTGATGAATAATAAGCATATGGATTTGAAAGAAAATTACAAATAAAAATAAAGTTTAAATTTTAAAGTGCTATTAATCTTGATTGAAAAACAATAGGCCACATTAAACTAAAAAAAGTTAATAAAGATATAGGGAGACCAAATTTTGGGTGGGAGTTTTTTATACATTGGGGTTGGAAACATCAAATTTTACATTATAGTATACTGTACTTTGATTCTTTTCATAAGATCATTTAATGGTATGATTTTGATAATCATTCTTAAAATTTTATTCATATTAAATGTTTTTCACAAAATGACTTTACATTAATTGATAGAAAAGAGAAAATAATTAATAAAATGAAAATAGAAGATTAGAGAACTTTTTTAAATTTATATATTTGTTAAATATTAGCCACTTTCCTTAATTCCAATGAATTATTAAAAAAATTCTTATAAATAGAAGTGAAGGCAATAAATGATTATGTACGTAAAAAATGTATTCTATTAGTCTTTTAAACTTTAATTATTAATTTTTTAAATAAATGTTTTATTGCATGTTGATTATTAAATCTTATTTAACTATTTTCTTATTTGTAAAATAAATTGTTCTTCATTCCGTCTGTAGGAAATAAATATGTTTTTAAAATTCAAGTTTTCATAAATTAATTAAAATTTAAGAACTAATATTAATAAGAGGTTGATATGTGTGAATTAAATAATTTAAAGCATATTAGATAAATAATAATTTGGCTTTTATTTCCTAAGGATATAAGATCATCAGTTCTAATTTAGTTATTATGAAGCATGTCAAAATGAAGGCTGTGTTTAATACGAAATCGTAAAATGAATATTATGATGATTTCTCATTAAATTGAAATGATATAAGATAATATTGTTTATATATAATGTCTTGTAAAGCAAGCAATGCAATTAACCTAACTAACTCTCTAACAAGCTAATAAACACATGTAAAATAATTCAACGTGTGTAAAATGTGTAAAATGTATCATTTACTAACTAGTTAATCAAATAACTATAATATTAATCGATTAACACTTACCCAGTTAATCAATTAACTACACAGTTAATCAATTAACTATTATTGTTGTTGTTTTCTTTCTCCTTGATAACTTTGTTTTCCAATATATAGTTCGAGTAAGAAATAATGTGGGCACAAAATTGGAAGTTGATGCATTAGAAACTAGAAAGTATAGAATCAATTGAAAGAATATGAGAGCTCTGGATGGTGCTAAATGTAGGAGATTTTCCAACTATAATCCTTAGATTGAACGCGGAAATCTTTATGATCATGACTTTATTCCCATAACTCAATGTTTATGTCCATACATAAACCCAAATGGAACAACCATGATCCAGACCGAAGAAACCCCAAAAGATTTCATGGTGAAGAAGAAGAGCATACATTGATTAGCCATTTGAAATCTCAAAGGAATGAGGGTGTGATGATCTTCCAGATGTTAGAGCACTTGATGGTTTTCCTTCTACTTCTCTAGAGGGGAATCCAAAAGCAAAAGCTGAGTATATTAACCTTATGGTGAGAGTGTTTTTATTATGGTGTGTTATAACCTTATGAATTACTTTATTCTAATCCACCTTTATTTTCCTTAACCAGACACCTAAAACCTGTTGCTCTACAAATGAGGATCATAACCCATAAAAGTAATTGAAGCGGTTACTGCTTAAGTTGTAATAATTTTGATTCAGTTACTTCATCAAATCAGAAATTGCCTTAAGGTATCTACACTTATAATATTTCATGGCACATATGCCCTTAGCCACCAAATTAATTAGTGAATATCATTTTATATTTTGGCTAATTAAATAATGATCATAACACAATTATAGAATTATATTTGTGACCCATAAATTGTCAGAAATTCTAACACTAAATTCTAGATGTTGTAGTCATTTAAAGATTATCTTCTTAACTTGACCATGACATCTAACAACATATCCAACTCCATTACAACAAATTTAAAATTAACAATCATTTTCTTGTGAGCCAAGAACCAATTTTATTAACATTCGTTAAGGGCTAAGGTATAGGAATGTGGATATTTTCTCTAATAATTTGTATCACTTCTAGACAATCAGATTCAAGGATAACATGGTGGTGTTCAAGTTCAAAGCCAATTTCAAAGTTCAAACCATGCTCCATAGCCAACAATTCTTCTAAGATTGGAAATCATGTCCCATAATTAGTTAAGTATCATGCAAGATAAGTCAATGTCCTTCATTATTACGAATAATGTTGTTACCACAAATGGAATTCTAGTAAATTAAGCAACCCAATCAATGTTAAGCTTAACTTATCCAGCCTCTGGATAGTATCACCAAAACTGAAATACATCTTCATCTAGAGTTATACAAGACCTTGAGTCCTTGATATACCACTCGATATAATCGTGATGGACATCACGAATTACATGACCAATGTACCAAATTAGTGAGTCTAGAATCTAGACCCATGAAATAGCAACCATAAATAATCGACCAAAGTGGGTGTCAAAATTGCTCATTAAAACCAATTAATAAATGAGTGATTTTCCCATAATGCAATTTCATGGAAGCCAACAAACACTGGTGATATCGCCATATTATGTTTAAAACACAACAAATTAGACAGGAAGCATTCTGAATAGTGAGCCAAACATATAAACCTCAATTTCTCGGGAACATTCAGTCTCCAAACAATTTGTGGGTGACCACTTTACTCATTATTTTTTAGCCGACAATAACCTGAACTTGTCGTATAAGTTCTTGGAGCATGGTTATTCCAAACTCATCAATCCTCTATTTGAGATGATATTGGAATTGGAATATGATCATATTCTTCACTTGTTGAGGGAGCATAGTGGATAAGATATTTAAGTTCTAGGAACCTCACTTCATATATTCTTCAGTTACTGCATTGTATGAGACATATTAACAAAATGAAGACAAGGCTTATCATATTAAAATGAGTTGTGTACATTGTCCAAAGTTAAGGAAGGTTCGGCCGCCTATCAAGAACCTATTACTTAGTCTATAATAGGTTAGATTATGTTAGGCTTTTTTCACGAACATGTCAGACTCAGACTTTCTAAAAAATCTATTTAGCTTAAGTTTAGCCACCCAAAAGGCCTATTAAACCTAACAGACCGGCCTATGTAGTTATATTATATAAGAATGTTAAAATTATATTATTTTAATATAAGCAATATTATTATATATACGTAATATTAATATAAAAATGTATGTAAAAATATAATTTAATTATTATAATTAGATGGGTCTAACTAAAAATAAGCTTATAAGCCCATTAAAATGTAGACATGGTAGCCTATTTTATGAGCATATAGTATAACAAACTTTTAAACAGGCTAACATGTTAGGTCAGACTTTTAAACATGTTAGGTCTAGGCTTTGAAATTTTTTTAAACAAACTAATAGGTCAGACCCAGACTTCTATATTCGATATAGGTTGGGTCTGTTTAAGGCAAAGTCTAACCTGACTTGTTTTCACCCTTAAATTTAAGATTGAAACCTTCCTTAAACTTGTATTAAACTTAATCTACGAATTCTCTTTTTTGTATCATACCAAATGGATTCTAAGCCTTAATATAACAGCTTCCAATTTCATAGTGTTTGCATACCAAATATTACCATTAGTTACACAGCCAATTTTGTTCTGTTTCCTTATGGTGAAACCCAAATTGCACATTATAACTCACGTCCTGTTCAATTCTGTCAAAATATAAAATAGAACTTAGAGAGTCCATCCTATTTTAATAACTAAGCTATCTTAATACACTAGCGAAAATAAATCAAACTGTGAAACCATTTGACGCATGACATTATAATTGTACTTTGGGATTCTATTTTAATTTGAACTTCAATTCCATATTACAATTAATTTAGAATTGTAACTCTATGTTTGCATTGAATACAGAATTATTAGAACATGAAGTTGGAATTTCAAGTTCAATTCCGATCTCTACTCCGTTGTTTGGCCACAACATATCAAATTCAAAAAATAAAATAAAATATATTTTTAGAAGAGATAAATAATGAAATAATTATATTATACATTCAAATAATCATTTCAAGACTAATAAACAAATTTATTTCTTAACATAATTATGTGTAAAAATTGTATGTTTGTATAAGTTAACGTTCAAACTCTTTATTTTGGGGAAAATATAAATTAGGATTTAGAATTTTCAGTTGAAATGTAATTCGATGAAATTGATATATAAAATTGAAACTTTTCATTTTCAAAAGTCATAATTAAAATGTCAATGCCCAAATTCCTTGAACATTGTTCCAAACATCTTGCTACTGGAATTATTGCAAGTTGCATTTTCTTTTCCTACATCTTCAATCAATCACTTACTCACTGATTCATTGATGCCTACTCACAACAATTAGCAATTGAAACAAAAACACTATAAATGGGTTCAGCAACACTCTCTGTATTCAAAGTCCTATCAAAAGTTACAATCTGATTAAAAATCCATGCCACCCATTCCACCCATGCCTTGTGGAATAGCTGGTGCAGATTTTTCATCCTTTGGAAGTTCAGCAATAACAGCTTCAGTTGTTGTCATCAAAGATGACACACTGCACAAAAATAACTCATAAGCATAAACTGCATTATAAAACTAACTAAATTTATAACTGAATATTTGTTGACTTTTTTACCTGGCTGCATCGACTAAGGCTGTCCTAATCACCTTCAATGGGTCTATGATTCCAGCTTTAACCATATCAACATATTCACCTGAATGTGAAGCCAGAGAAAAACAAATATGATTTCGGATCGGTCAATGGTAAGATATATTCTAACCTCTTTAAGAAGACCTTTGGAAATTAGACAGAAACAAGAAAAGAGAAAAGGAAAACTGACCTTTGGCTGCATCATAACCAAGATCATGGTTATCTTGTTCCCATAGTTTGCCAACGACAACAGCACCCTCAACTCCCGCATTTGATGCAATTATGTGAACAGGTGTCTGCAAAAAAAAATCGGGATCAAGTAGTGTAAGAGTGACCAGCCAATATTTCAATTCAACTAAGCTATCTTGGGTCCTAAACTAGAATCCAGTCCATAATCATTACATAAAGCACTTACCTTCAAGGCATTTTGGATAATCTGAACACCAATCTTTTGATCAAAGTTGGCAGTTTGAAGTTTGTCCAACTCTTTTGATGCATAGAGAAGAGCAACACCACCACCTGTGAAACCATATTAAAGTTAGACCTGATTTGGAGTTGCAAAAATAACTATAAAACTGCCAGCGTTGAAAATTTACCTGGTACTATGCCCTCCTCTACAGCCGCCTTTGTTGCATTCAAGGCATCGGTCACTCTATCCTTCTTCTCGCCAACTTCAGCCTCACTGGCACCTCCAATCTGCAGAAGGGCAGTTTCAAATGTTAATTTAGTGATTGCAAAATCTTGTCAGGGTGTTTAGCCAGGAAAAACCCTTCACAGCAAGGATGGGATTAAGTATTCATACCTTAAGCACTGCAACACCCCCGGAAAGCTTGGCTAATCTTTCCTGTAACTTTTCCTTGTCATAATCTGAAGTGCTATTTTCAATTGCTGACCTAATCTGTTTATCAAAATTCAGATGCATCATTAAATAGCCGGAACAGTCATTGAACCATGATAAACCAAATCTAATAGGCAATCAATTCTTACCTGCTCACATCTTTCCTCAAGGGCTTTCTTGTCAGCTGCTCCATCAAGAATGACAGTGTCATCCTTAGAAACTGTTACCTGAAGCATTAAGAATATCAACCATAGTTACTTGTCCGCATTCCACCTTATATCTTATCAGACCAAGTACAGCGAAGAATGCAATGAAAACTTATTCCAAGCATAAGCACAAGCTGTTACTCAAGGAAAATCAACATTAACCCAACAAAGTATACCAAAATTCTACAGTTGATTCAAATGGTATAAAATGTGATAAAGGCTTACCTTTTTGCAAGTACCAAGTGTATCCAAATCCACTTTCTCAAGATTCAGGCCAAGCTCTTCAGTGATAAGCTAATTTAAAAAAGGGAATGTATCATTAACATGTTCACAAGATAAGCTTCTATGTAGTAGGTACTAATAACCATATAGAGAACGGAAAACTTACAACTCCTCCTGTAAGAACTGCAAGATCTTGGAGGCCTGATTTCCTGTTTTCACCAAATCCAGGGGCTTTAATAGCACAGACCTATAGCCAAGCACCAGATATGACATCAAATCAGCAAAACCAGTAACCCAAATTTTATAGAACCTGACACCTAAAAATAAAGGTGGGCCAAACAAACCTTAATCCCTGCACGGAGCTTATTTAGAATAAGAGTTGCCAGTGCATCACTTTCCACATCCTCGGCTACAATCAATAAAGGTCTTTGTCTCTGGAGATAAGTATGTGTCAGTCAATATCAATATTTTAAAAGTCAAGTGCAAAAGAAAGTGAATGAGACACTCACCTTCAAAGCCAACTCCAATACTTTAACTATAGATTGTATACTTGAAATTTTCTTCTCATGAATCAGAATGAGAGGATCCTCGAGTTCCTATTGGCACAACAAACAACATTGTTAATTATTATAAATAAAAACAAGAGAGATTCATTACCACAACATTTCATAAAATCCTTTGGAAAATTTTCTATAGTTGTGTGTTATATAGAAAAAGAGATAACATACACATTTCTGGTTCTTCTGGTTTGTTATGAAATAAGGAGATATGTATCCCCTGTCAAGCTTCATTCCTTCAACGACTTCCAACTCATTGTCCAAAGTCTTACCATCCTGAAATAATTCAATACTGTATCAGAAGCTGAAGAAAGGCATGATAACTTTGGAGTTTTGGATAAAGCCATAAAGGGAAGGCTAGGAAACAACTACATAGTGGACAGTGCACATGTAACTTAGAATAACGCATGAAAAATAAAAGGAAACAGGGAAAGAGAATAATACTTCAGAAGAAGCCTCAAGGAACATTACATTAATAAGATAGTAATATCAAACAAAACCCACCCCTACCGCCTCTGGCCACAAAGAAAGTAAAGCTGAAGGGGGAAAACAAATATCATATGCTGATCAAATAAAAACTTACTGCAATAGTGATTACTCCCTCTTTGCCAACTTTCTCCATAGCTTTTGCAATTAACTCACCAATTTCTCTATCCCCATTAGCTGATATGGTCCCAACCTACCAATGAAATTTAAGATAGAAAAGTTAGTTAAAATTCAGAGTCATTATTGATGTCTCCTGCAATAAGCCAATAGAGGCTCTGACAAAGTTTGATCGACAGAACAGACCTGAGCTATTTCTTCGGATGTGCTAATCATCCGTGCCCTGCTTTTCAAGTTCGTTACCACGGCATCAACAGCCAGAGTAATACCACGCCTCAAGTCCATTGCGTTCATTCCAGCGGCAACTGACTTGCAGCCTTCGGTGAATATTGCTTGTGTAAGGACAGTAGCACATGTGGTTCCTGTCAAACATTTGAAAGCACCTTCACTATTTTGTCACAGTAATCTAACGAAATAATTGCATAATATCGACATGCCAAATGTCAGTATTTGGTTTTTTTGACATTTATATTGTATACCATGTTCTAAGATGAAAACAAAACCAATTTCCAACAATCACAGAACTGTGCTGTCCAGCATAATGTAACTAACAAAGTAGTCAAGGGACGGCTTACCATCACCGGCCACATCATTGGTAGCATTTGCAACCTGCTTTACAAGACTGGCACCAATATTCTTAATTTTATCATTGAATTCAATGCTCTTCGCAACAGTTACTCCATCTTTGGTCACTTTTGGAGCCCCCCAACTTTGCTCAATCACCACATTGCGCCCCTAAACATAAAATAAAATAAAAAATTGACATCAACAATTACAAATTTACAGTCACACAAACTATACCTATTCAAGGATGGGATCATATATACACAAAATTAAGTCAAGAAACAAAACAGCATTAACAATTTTAATAATGCAGTCTGAATAGTGGTGCTTTCCACATAAAGCAGACAAGGAATCGGCTTAACAAACATTACGGATCAACAACCATATATCTAAATTCTTATGAGGATTACCAATAACCAATCAATCTTAAAAAATAAATAAAGGATCCACTGGTTACCTTAGGACCCATGGTTACTTTGACCGCATCGGCAAGATCTTCAACACCCTTAAGCAACAAAGCCCGAGCCTCGACGCCAAATTTAATCTCTTTGGCCGCATAGTTCCTGCTCCAATTCAACCTACTTCCACCCACCTACATCAAACAACAAAATGAACCAGAGAGTTAGATACAAAACAGATAATGAAGATCTAACTTCATCCAATTCAAGGCATTGGTGTTTCACCTGTTGGCTAATGTTCCTAGCAACCCTGCAACAAAAAGAACAAGATCAATTTACAGTCAGAACAAATGCATTAGTCCAAATAATGTCTTAGCTTCAAAACAATGAAACACACAAATAAGGAACCAACAAGCATGTCAGGATCTAGAACACAAATACCCCAAACAATAATAGTGAAAAAATCAATTTTGATGCATTTTTCAAAATTTTCTCAGTGACCCAGAAGATCAAATTAACAATTACAAATAGAAAACACTTTTTATCTCTGAAAAACAGAGAAAGTTGAGTGGGGTTGGGGAATTACTGACCTAGCTTTAGAGGCGAGGTTTGAAGCAAAACGATACATGATTGAATGGGTAATGGGGAATGGATGAGAGAGTGAGAAAATGAATGGGGATTGGATAGAGGTGGTGGGTTTTTGAAACAGAGGAGAAGGGTCTAGAAGAATCGGGTTTTAGGGTTTATAGAGATTTAGGGGTTTGTGCTGAGCTGGATTTCTCAAATTAATATATCCTCTGGTCTTGTTACACACGAAATTGCATGCAACTATTTTTTATGGAGTTTAATTTTGCTTTAATGTAAGTTTTATTTAATTTTAGAGGTGCTTAAGTACTATTGTATTCGTCTAAAAATCAGTTAGTTAGTTGAAATAAAAAAAGTGTTAGTATAATGATATAAGATTACTCTAGATCTTTAAGAGATAATCAAAAGCAACACTTGTTAAAGGACACAAAACTAAAAACTATTAATTATTTATGTAAAATAATATATTTGATAGTAATAAAAAAAAATAACAGCCCAATGAAGTTATATAATAATGAACTCAATTCCTCTCTATAACTAGAAAGTCCATATTAAATGAATGGAAATGATGATATATTTATACAATAATTCTTTACTATACAAATTTTAAATTATTTATATTAGTGGTCTATGAGAAAGAGAGTGGAGAGATAGAGAATGAAGAGAAATATAGTAGATTTTTATAATGTTTGGTATAAAAGAAAAATGAAAGAAAAGAAAGAGAAATAAGTACTTTTGTCTCTTAGTCTTTTGTTTGATCGAATAAAAAGTGATAAAAGAGATAATGTTATACTTTAAATGACAAGAATATCCCTAACTAAAGAAAAGAGTGGAAAATTATTGTTTTAATATTAATTATAAATAAAGTTTATAACTTTAAATTATAAATTTCATTCTATATATTTTATTATAATTTAAATTGTTTTTAATTAATATTTTTATATCTACAAAAGTTATGCATGTTATTACTTACTAGTTACTAGTATTTAAAAAGAAAAAAAGTTATATATACTAACTATGAAAGAGTCTTATGCATTGTCACTATATCATTTATCATTTATTTATAATTATCATTTTTAATATACTCTGCATTGTCATTATATCATTTATCATTCATTTATAATTATCATTTTTAATATACTGATTGTGTATAAATCTTTACACTATCACTACATAGATATTACACTTTTAAAACAAACAAGTAGAAAATTTTGAAAGATATTTTTGACATCGCTTACAAAATCACCATTCTCTCTTCACTTTCTCACCAAATTAGAGGTGATAGAAATTATAGTGGGTCTCACACATTTTTACTTTCTCCTCTATTTCTCTCTTCACAACCAAATGGAAGAAATCACCACTTTCTCTTCAATCTCTCTTACTTTTTTCTCTCTACTATAATTGTACCATACCAAACAAAGGCTAATATAATGAGTAACCATTTGCAAGAAGAGGTTTTTTTTTAATAGGAGCATCTCAAACTAAACGTGTAAAAAGAGTCAATAATGTAATTCGTTTCTCTTATACAAGCTCATTTCACATGTAAGTAAGAATAAAGATATGAATGAAGGTGGTGGGGAGGATATAGACAATCAATAACTCAAAATATGTATATGCGATAGAAAATATGTATATACGATAGAAAATATGTATTTTTTTGGTATTATAATCAATATTTTATCACGAGTAAGGAATTAATCTTTTTTGAGGTGTGTGGTTGATGTTGTGCAATGACTAATATTTTGTAGATAATAGCAATACAAGTTATGGGTACAGGCTGATGTAAATGGGTTGGGTAGAGGGCTATATATTTATGTTATGTAAACCTAATGTAACACAAACCATAATTTTCTAATACATAGTGATAGCCTCTCAATACTTCCATGGATGTAGACACAATTAGTCGAACCTCGTTACCAAATCTCTTGTGTTATTCTCTTTTCCTTAATCTATTTTACTATTTGATTGTTCGCTTGTTCCCAACAATTGGTATCAGTTGGCTCTTAACCCAGGTGTCAAATTCGAGGTGGGGAAGTTTGATGGAACTAATAATTTCTGATTGTGGCAAAGGGGGGTTAAGGATGTGTTGGCTCAACAACGTCTATCAAAAGCGTTGTGTGAGAATAAACTAGATTGTATAGGTCAACTAGATTGGGAAGAGTTGAAGGAGAAGGCTGCGGGAACCATACAACTATGTCTATCAGATAATGTGATGTATCATGTTATGAATTTGACATCACCAACAAAGGTATGTGAGACATTAGAGAATCGATTCATGTCCAAGTCTTTAACAAATAAGTTGTATTTGAAAAAGAGAGACTTTATGGCCTGAAGATACACGAGGATACTAATTTGCAACAACATCTCAACAATTTTAATCAAGTGATCAATGACTTACAAAAACTTGATGTGAAGTTTGATTATGAGGACAAAACAGTAATATTATTGTGTTCTTTACCATATTTCTTCTATGAACACTTGGTGACAACATTGACGTACGAGAAATATTCAATCAAACTGGATGAGATCATATCTGCACTTTTGTCTCACACTCAAAGAAGACAGAATGTAGGGGAAGGGTCTCAAGGTGATGGTCTATGTGAAAGAGAGTCAAGCGCATGGAGGAGACAAGGCAGAGGAGGTCCTTCCAAAAGGAAATTATCAAATTCCAAGGATAGAACACCAATAAAGTGCTTTAAGTGTAAACAAATCGAGCATTACAAAAAATATTGTCCTAATGAATGGAGTCCTAGCAAGCCGTAGGAAAAGATGGAGTATCTACATCTACAAATGTTGCACATAAATATGACTGGTTACAATAGTGAAATTGATCTACTATTTGTATCATCAAATCATAATGCAAATGAAGTGGATACTTGACACTGGTTGTTCCCACCACATGATGCCAAACAGAGAATGGTTCACCACGTACAGGGCATGAAATTTTGGTTTCATGTATCTCAGAAATAATAAAGCATGTGAAATTATTGGCATGAGAGAAATCAAAATTGTGGCGAATGATGGTGTAGTGAAGACTTTATGTGGGGTTAGGCACATACCAGATTTGAAGAATAATTTGATTCCTTTGGGGACATTGCATGCCAAAGGATTTAGCTATAGAGATGATGGAGACAATGATATTCTTTGAGTATGCAAATGTAATCTTGTTAGGTATCAGTGATATAATACACTTAGAAGGGGGTTGAATAGGTGTCATGGTTCCCACTTACCACTATTTGCATCAAAGCCCTATTCTGGAAAATCACTCAGTTAATCGATTAAAGCTATGACTTAATCGATTAAGTCGCACAGAATTAGCAGTTATTGAATGACTCAATTACACAGCAAATTACAGATTATACATAAATGATATAGCAGATATATTTGAACACAAATGATCTTTATTTGGCAGTAATATTATATTCAAAATATCAGCTACAATAGGCAATTAAAAGCTACTTAAAATAGTAAAGAGATAAGGAAAAGAAACAACCTACAACAAGGTTTTTATACTGGTTCATTTTGCGGTCTCTATAAAACTACATCCAGTCCTCACCTTTGATCTGGGAGATTTTCTTTACTAAAATTGAAGTCAATGTATCTTACATACACACAAGGCCTTAAACGCTACCTTCTTGAATTCCGAGAACCTCTACCTTAGTTTGACCTTACCCAATCGCCTAGGAAAACCTTTCCTACGATCCAGCCCTAACCAAGAGTATGTTCTAAACTCAAGACCTCCAAGTCTTTGTGAAGACTCTTTGATCTCATTGGTGGTACGATACCAAGAGACGACTTTCCTTGTTACACAAACAACACATAAAACAGAGTAATGTGAAACACAAAATAGCTCAAATATTACAAGAAAGAACAAACTATAAACCTTATACAAATCTCACAATTACTATGAATATATATAAGATCAGAATCATGAAGAACATGTAATTTCTATCCTTAAGAAATCTCTAAACAGTAATGAAAGAATCATGCAAGAACAAGATAAGATGATGAACACATTTGATAATATGCAATGGATGACATGTTAATCCATAAGCATAATACTATCTCACTCTAATCTCATATGCAATTCTCTCTGGCTATATGACATGCAAAGAATACGAAAAATGCAACTTAACAATTCTAATATGAATGAATGAATGTATTAATTCGTATATGAAATCTGTTGAAAATACAGTTTATATAGAAAATCAGTTTTGCACCCAGTTAATCGATTATGTTGCCTGTTAATCGATTAACGGACTGTTAGAGAGTAACTGAAATCTATTTTTCAGTTATCTGTTGAAACTGTTAAAAATTGTTTTCACGTTAATCGATTAAAGCTTTCACTTAATCGATTAGCTGGCATATTTTCAGTTAAGATGTTAATTGGTAAACTACCTATATGTTATGCTTATCAACTATACATGTTTTACCTTTTATGTTATGCCTAAAATGCACAAATAACATGTATGATTAATGCATGAACATATAATAAACTAGATGGCATGTCTCATGTAAATGATATGATAGTTTTTAGACTGTGAGATTTGCATCTAGGTTTACCTAACCTAGACTCAATAACTAAGACACGTCTAAGACTTTAGTTTAGACATAAAGCTCTTGAATCTTTGGCATGTTGATTTGTTGAGTTGTCTTTAAGCTTTCACTAAGTTCTTTGTCTTCATCAAAACATAGGCAAGCTTAAGTGCTCTCTTGACACATTAGACTTTCAACTCTAACTATTATGAAGGGTAAGAGGACAACTGAGAACACTTACAAGTTGTTAGGGAGAATAGTTGTTGGAGTGGTTGAAGAGATTTGAGTAAATTCAGACCATGATGCTACAAAATTATGGAACATGCATTTGGATCATACTAGTGTGTGTGGTATGACAAAACTATGGAAAAGAGGAATGTTGAGGGGAGTCGGCAAATTCAAGCTAGTTTTGTGAAGGTATTGTGAGCTTGGGAAACAGACATGAGTTAGTTTCAAGGTTGGTCAAACATATGACTTGAGCATTCTAGACTGTGTCCACACTGATGTGTGGGGACCCACTCAAGAACCATCCATATGAAGTTCTAAGTATTTTGTTACTTTCGTTGATGACTTTTGTAACAAGGTCTGGGTATATTTTCTAAAGCATAAGTCAGAAGTCTTTGCCAAGTTCAAGGTTTGGAAGGTAGAGGTAGAGAGCGAGACTGATAGAAAAATCAAATATATGAGGTCAGACAATAGTGTGGAGTACAAAGACTCGCAATTTAAGAAATTTTGTGGGAAATATGGCATTCATATGCACTTTTTAGTGAAGAAGACTCCTCGGTGGAATGGTGTTGCAGAGAGGATGAATAGAACTCTTAAATAGAGAGAGCCAAATGTATGAGAGTGGATACTAGACTTTCCAAAGGATTTTGGGTTGAGACACTTAGTATGATATGTTTTGTCATCAATAAATCACCACGGGCTTCATTGAATATAAATTTGTAGAAGAAGTATGGATAGGTAACCCAATTAATTATAATATGTTACACATATTTGATTATCCTACTTATGTACATGAACCTAGTGATGAATGATCTAAACTTGATCACAAGTCAAAGAGGTGTACCTTCATTGGATATACCAAAAGTGTGAAGGGGTTCAAGTTCTAGGATCCAGTTTATAGAAAAATGGTGTTAAGCAAAGATGCAGTGTTTGATGAAGATTCCATGCTAAAATAGTCAGTTTTGAAAGAGGTGCCCAGGCCAAATGGAGAGACTTTGGGATTAAATATGATTTCAATAAATAACGAAACAACTTAGGTGAATAAAGGTAAGAAATCATATACTAGTTCAAGTTAAGAACATGATGATTCTTAGGCGGGGAGTTTAGGATTGCATGAGTATCTACTTGCTAAAGACAAGGGTAGACGTCTTATCGAACTTCCAAAGAGATGTGGCTTTGAGGATATGACTTCAATTGCTCTCCATATCAGTTCCAGAGATCCATATAGCTTTCAAGATGTTATAAACAACTAGGAGAAGAAACAATGGATAGGTGTCATGATGGAGGAGATGAAGTCTTTACACAAGAGTCAAACTTAGGAGCTTGTCACATTGCCCCCAAACAAGCATGCAGTTGAGTGCAAATGGGTGTACAAAAGGAAGCCAACAATATCAGAAAAAGAAGAGGGAAAGTTCAAGGCTCGTCTTGTTTTTGGCAAAAGGGTAGTCATAACAGAAGGGGATCGACTACAATGAGATTTTCTCCCCAGTAGTGAGACACACTTCTATGAGGGCAGTGTTTGCCTTGTTAGCTAGCCAGATATACACTTATAATAGATGGATGTGAAGATTGTCTTTCTCCATAGTGAATTAGAGGAGAAAATTTATATGACATTACTAGAAGAATTCAATGCAGCTGGATAGAGTCACTTGGTTTGCAAGTTGAAGAAGTCTCTATATGGGTTGAAGCGGTCTCCTAGACAATGGTACAAGAGGTTTTGCACTTATATGTTGAAGTTTGGTTACAAGTGCTATGAGTATGATTGTTGTGTTTCTGTGAGAAGCCTTGGTGATGTCTATTTTATTTTTCTACATTTTTTTTACGATATGTTGATTGCTACTAATCATTTGAGTGATATCAATTAGCTGAAAGTCATGCTAGGTAAGGAGTTTTATGAGAAAGATTTAGGGGTTGCTAGGAATATTCTCGGGGTGGTGATTCATGAGAATAGGGAAGCTAGAAAACTATGGTTCTCCCAACAAAGTTATGTTAGAAAGGTCGTAGAGAGATTTGATATGAGAAATTCTAAAGTAGTGAGCACTCCATTGGTAAATCACTCCAAGTTTTCCCTAGATCAGTGTCCAAAGATAGAGGAATAGAAGAAATACATGTCAAATGTTCTATATGCTAGTGTAGTGGGTTGTTTGATGTATGATATGGTTTGTGCTAGACCAGACTTGGCACAAACAGTTAGTCAAGTATGCAAGTATATGTCAAAAATAGGGAAGTAACATTGGGAAGTAATCAAATGAATTTTCAGATATTTGAAGGGGACTATACGTCTCAGTATCATGTTTGGCAGCCAACATAGTAAGTCTTCAATTGTTGGTTATGTTGATTTAGACTATGCATGAGACTTAAATGATAGAAGGTTCACAATCGGGTTTGTCTTCACCCTTGTAGGTAGACCAATTATGTGGAGATCATTAGTTCAGTTTGTTGTTATTATGTCCACAACTGAAGCAGAGTACATGGTAGTTGATGAAGCTTCTAAGCAAGTCATATGGTTTATGGGGCTGTTGAATGAATTAGGCATTGAACAAGGTAGAATTCCGCTGCATTTTGACAGTTAGAGTGTTATCTTCTTGCCCAAGAACCAGGTGTATCATGCTAGGACTAAACATATTAATGTGAGATTTCATAACAGAGAGTTGGTAGCTTATGGGCAGATACTATTGTAGAAGGTCCACACTTTAGAAAATGCAACTAATATGTTAACCAAGTCGGTTACCATGGACAAGTTCAGGTATTGTCTGGGATTGTTGAACATTCATTAATGATGGACTATGGAGCGCATGTAATACAACGACGGAAGATGGAGATTGATGATATTTGCCAAGATGGAGATTGTTGTACAATGACTCATACCCTCTAAATAACAGCCATACAAGTTATGAGTTTGCGTTGATGTAAAGGGGTTGGGGTAGAGGGCTATATATTTATGTTATGTAAACCTAATGTAACAAGGAGAACAATAGCTAAACACAGATCCTAATTCTCTAATACATGGTGATAGTCTCTCAACGCTTTCAGAGACGTGGACACAATTAGCCGAACCTCGTTACCAAATCTCTTGTGTTATTCTCTATTACCTAATCTCTTTTATTATTTAATTGGTCGCTTGTTCCCAACATTTTCCCTTCCAATAAGCGTTGCTCCCAATAATTGAACCAATGACCTTTTGGTCATTATATGGATCTAGTGGAGCTTTACATCACTAGACCAACAACTTGTTAGTGAAAAAGTACATTTCACTAATATCTTGTTTTGTAGAAGTGATTTAAGAAGGAAAGAGAGATTGAAGAGAGAATTCTCGCATTTGGTGCAAGCGATAAATAAGGAGGATAGAGGAAAAATGTAGGGGTCATATATAAAAAAACTTGTCTTCTCCCTTGTGTGGAAGAAAATGAGCAACAATTGTGTTGCCTTTTATTTATCTTGACAAGTATGTCCTCTCTTTTTTATCTTGATATGTTTGCTCCATTTCTTTCACAATCATCTAAATATTATTATATTTCTTATTTATCTCCAAATATATCTCCCTACCCAACATTATCAGTCACCCATCGACCTACAAATACTATTTGCGTATGTGCTTTTATCAACGTTAAAGTAGCTTACGTTTAAATATTAACTAATTTTTTAAATAATATTTCAATTTTAGTTCAATCTTATTTTTAGACACTTTAATAAAATATACATATTTAATCATTGATAAAATTATATAAGGAAAATTTCACAAACCCCCTATAAACTATATGGCTTTTGCAGATAAGTACTATAAACTAATTTTTCTTTCTAATTAACCCTTAAACTCTATTTGTTGCTGAAATTGGTCCCTCTGTAAAACTAATTTTAAATTAATTTTGTATGACAATCAATTCACCTCCTACAATAGTTGTGCAACTTGTTTGAACTTGATTTATTTATTCTCATGCACCTTGTTATGATCTGAAATGCAACATTAAGTTATACGTTAATGATAATCGTTTTTTCTTTCTATTTTATGTTGCATCTTGAGTATGTTATTTAACTGGAATCTGTGAAATTGAGAAGTATAGCTTGCAGGTTACAACTAAACTGTCATTTAACTGTAGTTTTATTTTAATAGACTTGCTTGTGACTAATTCATCAGCGTATCTGTACGCTTAACTTCTATTGGTGCACATGTACACAAGAAAATCTTGCTAGATTTAAAGGCATGATTCTTACGTTGCAATGCACTTGACATCAATCATGTATATTTTTTTAGAATTAAACATTTTTTTTCCTAATTTAATATTATCTTTATGTAGGAACCAATTTCATAAACAAATAAAGTTTAAGAAGTAATTATAAATAAAAAATAGTTCATAGTGTCTATTTGCAAAAGACGTAAAGTTGATGTTGTTTGTATGCACTTTTCCCAATTATATATTTACTATTAATATTATATTTCTTAAAAATTTAATTAGTATTTATTTTTAATTTACAATGAAAAATATTATTAATGTGACTTAGTGTATAATTGTTTATTTCATAGATGAAAAGATAAAATCATACTCTTTCTATCCAAAACCTAAAAAAATAAAATGTGAGAGAACCATAATAAAATTTATGAAAGTATTGATTTATACATTTATTTTAGTCTCAACTTTAGGAATCATCTTTTGGTTCTTTTTTTAAAGAATACCCTAAAGTTCCAACCATAAAAGCGAAATAATTTTTCATTATCTAAATTGAAGCAATAAGTCTGACAATATATAAAGGCTCGTAATTTGAACTATTCTTCATGTTTTCTAAATGGAACACTTAATTATTGAGAGAGTCTCCATATGCTTTACTTATTTTATAGACGAATTGATCTCTTTAAAGATGGTTGTCATGAGAGTCAGCCATAAATAATCATAAAGTTAAACAAAAGGAATGTATTGAGGAAAATAATGGAGTGGAACATGGTTTGTCCCTAAAGCATATGAGTAGTTGTTCATCAGTTTTTGAATTACAGTAATAGTCATTGTAATTGTGATTGTTGTGGTGTAAATTTTATTGTGCTTAAAAACGATTTTGAATTTGATATGATGTGACCCAAATGTGACCTAGTGTGGTCTTACACAACCTAAATATTGTTGATGCAATAAAAAATTGTAATTTGATGTTACCCCATAATTTTAAGGTAATTTAGTTGTAAAAAACACCACAATCACAATGTTACAGTTACATCACTTAATATATTTTATAATTTTAAATTGGGTTCCATAAACCAAAATATGCGTGGAAGCCACCTAAAAATGACATGAAACTAAAGTAAGGGATGAAACAACATAATCATAGCAAATATTCTTTTGGGTCAAGATTCCCCTTATCCAACAAAATCTATGGAGTATAATAGTTTAGAAGCTTAATATATAAAAAGGTAAAACCTCACATTTAGTCATAAGTAAAACATGAAGATTTTCCTTTATCACTTAAGTGTGATTATTAATGATTAATGAATAAATATCATTAAATAATCCATTAATAGATTTATCCTACTAAAGTTATTCCTAGGTTTATTTGGTTATGTTTGACAACTAGCTATAAAGTTATTTGGATCCGAAGCTCATAAATTTTTCTTTTGCAACAACGTTGGACTCATATTTACTAATCAATAACTTGGTCAATTAAATTACTAAATTTGGTTGTCACAAATAAATATAAATTAGTTTATAAACTTTGAGATTATAATATGGGTATCTTAGTTGAAAATTGAATATAAACTAATCTATTTTATTTCGGTAAGGTAGAAAGATTATTTTTTTACATAGTAAATTACAGAAAAATGTATGAAGTTATTTGTTTTTGTTATGATTATTTTGTTTTTTTTACACTATTTTTTTTAATATTTACCATCATATATATTTTTACTATAAAAACCAATATCAATATTGAAAAACCATATGACAGAGACACACAAATAAATAGAAGTTGTTAAAAATGACTTACAAAATTCACAAAATAAATAATACACAAATGTCAAGTTTATGGAGTTTGGTGGTGATGAACTAATGATATGGAGAGTTATGGAGTTTAGTGGAAGAGTAAAAAGAGGAGAGAGATACACTTATGATGGGGTAAATTGGGAAGTGGAAAAATTGAAAAAAAATAAGTTAACTGGAAATAAATCAGCACATGATTTTGGAGCTTCTACTTTTGGCTTATTTGTTCAAAAAATAAGTTGATTTTATAATTTTATTTGGTTATCAAACATACATAATTTATATTTTAAGCTTATTTGTAAAAAATAAGCAAAAAATCAAAATTTTAATCCATACCAAACATGCACCAAGTTGATTTTTATAAGATTGATTGATTTGGTTATGCTAATAACTAAATGGTTGGATTAAACTATCAGAATAAAGATGTTGATATTATACTTTATTATTCCTTATCCATACATTTGATTCAATAACACCTATTCATCAACTATGATTCTTTTGCAAACAATGGAACTTCAATGGTATTAACCGCTATTGTCTTTGTCGAATTAATATCCTATGAGTAAAGTTCTATGATTCACAACTATACTCACAAGATAAAGAACCATGATCCACAAAATACAACCCTAAATCTACTAATAATACTTGTGAAATTGAGATTTTAGCGCAACACTTCAATAATATTGATTGTTAATGTCTTAGCTATATTATTATTTTATTAGTATAGCTCTATTTCTAACAACTACACTAACAAGATGAAGATTTATGAATAATTAACACACATTTATGTCTAGCAACTATGTTAACAAATTTGAGAGTTATTTAGTTATTAAAATAGCCCTATGTCTAGCAATTATATCAACAACATGCAAAATGTAACAAATTGATGTAAATTTATGTCTAACAATTATACCAATGTGATAAGCTATTATATTGAGAACTTAGAAAGAGAATTTCTCCATGCATTCCCATCACAAAATCATACAAAAAAGGCATACATCTTAAGTAAGCATTAAACACATTTTGTCATGGTAACTAAATAAAGTGTATAAAAAGCATAAGCACAAAAAAGGTATGCTTTGATTCTTATAAGTGGTTTTTCCCTCAAACTCATAAGAATTAAAGCATAAGGAATAAGCATAATTCAAATCAAAGTTATACATCAAGTTAATATTACATCCAATCCCAAGAAGAAGAAAATTTAGCTATAATTGTCATGATAACTAAACAACATGATAGAAAGAGAAATAAAGCTCATAGGAGAAGAAATTAACTCTTCAATGAGCATAAATTAGTTCCTCTAACATTTCTTCGTTGTTTCCACACCTCAATTCGAGCTAAAATAACTGAAAGAACTAAAAAAATCGAGTAAAATAGGTGTTGCCCGAATGTTTATATAAAATGCCCAATTTGATTGCATTTTAAAGAGTTTGAATACTACGCGAATGTATATGTGTGTTACTGCCATATTTCACATATATGAAATTGCCACTATGTTTTTGTGGATAAAATGTAGAAACATTATTTTTGCTTAATTTTGGAAAGTGTTGGTATGTAGTTTAGATATTTAAATTTCAAAAGTCAATTACAGACCTGAAAATGTGTTAGCATCATGTATGTCCTAACTAAGATGATTCCTTGATTAATTGCATTGACATGAATACATACTCGGGTTTATTTAGTTATTTCTTTTAATTATTCATTTTCAAAGGATAAAAATGTATTTTATTTTTTATTTTTGAGTATGACAAAAATCTATTTTAGTCCTACCTGTCCATAATTGCAATAAGTAGAACAAGATTACATAGTTATGAGTAGAAAACTATTTTGATTGGTTGGATGTATTTTAGTAACAGTGATATATCATGACAATTCAAATGACGAGTTGTTGAAAAGAAATTAATCATCAAGACGATTCAGTCATCCTTAATATTTTTTGGTTTCTCACAAATATCCTCGCATTGGAGGCAATCCTGTCCGAAGCGAGAATATCCACATGTATATGGGGCTAACTCTACTAGCGGATATTTTTCCATCCGGAAGACTCAAACCCGAGACCTTGCTTAAGGGGAATCAAACATGTAACATTTGAACCAACAGTAGTTAGTATTCATCATTAATATGATTTGATATTAAAAGATTTTTAATTTGAAATTAATTAACAAAAAAATATTTTTATTTATTTGATTTGATATTCATTATTCTACATTAATTTAATAAATGCCTTTATTATCATTATCACTTTTTTAACATGGTCATTATAGACCTTTCCTCAAACTTTATTACAATTTATTTAATATTTTAATAACCATGACAAAAGGGTTTATCATTTTTTCTGTTAATTAGTAATCACGATAAAGATTTTTAATGTTTTAAATTGGTAAATTTAGCAAATAGAATCCATGTATCACATCTTCAAATCATAATTTGAAGAAGAAAATGAATATTCATGACATTTTTAATATTCATAAAAATATTTAATATTTAATTGATTGGGTACACTTTATTAAATATTCACAGTCAACAAAATTATATTAATTACCAATGAGGATCAAATAATTACTAATTTAAAAAAAAACAATTTTTTATCGCAAATTTATTAGCCTATTATGATAGAAGTGTTAATTTTACATTTACAAAAACCACTATCATTTTTTTGCATCTACACAAACCACAAATGTTTTTTATATCTACAGAAATCACCCATAATTCATATACATATATTATACTTATTACCTCGACATAGGAGATTAGTGTAATCTTTTAAAGAAGAGAATGAGTTATCAATATGATTTTACGTTAAACTTTAATGAGTGTTAGTGTAATTTAGTCTCAATTAATTATACATTACCTATAATATATCGTACATTTGTAAATTTGTATATAGAATTTCATTATGAAATCACTCTTCTCTTTTATGTATTTAAGCAACATTTCCTTATAGTTATTGATACATTTTGTAACGACCGAAATTAGTTTTTTACATTTTACTATGTCTTTACTTCCCTTTGTACTATGTTTCTTATCATCTAGGAAATAATAATGATGATATAAGTTTTGATACATATTATATTGATAAGTATTTCAATGATAATTTCTAAGAACTTAATGGAAAAACTACAATCCAACTTTTGTTATACCAAACAACAAGTTTTTTTAGCCCTTTTGTTATTCACTTAAACATTTTCAAAAACTTATTAATTCTATCAAATAACAAATATATGAATAATATCACAAGTTCAAATGTTTTATTCTATTTTAGTAATGACAATTTAATATAAAAATACAAGATTCCGACATATTTATGATATTATCAGTTTTTTATATAAAATACATTTTTTTATATTTGATATCCAATTGTCTTCCTATATTTAATCATCTCCAAAATGTATTAAAATAATTTAATAAAATTACAATTCATCCATTATTGTTTATTTAAGTCATTTATTGATTCTAACATTATATAATTACCAACAAATAATTTAATTGTTGGACATAAATTAAAGTATATTAAATTTGAGTTTGACATTTTAAGTACTTATGAATAGAGATGTCAAAATGGGTCGGGCTAGCCCATCAAAACCTGAAAGTTTAGAGTTTGGGTATCATTTTAGACACTTTTTATTGAATTTGGGCTTTTTAGCCCGGTCCGATCATGCTATATGAAAACCGGGCTCGGACCGGACTTACTCGGTCGGGCACAAAATATCTGTTTTTCCTTACCTTTTTTTAATCCTTTTTAGGACCTTTAGCTTGATAATAAGCCTTGGGTGAATATTCTTTTACAAAACAACTTATAATATAAAAAATAGATAATAAATATTATGTTATGAACTTTGAATAAAAAATAGAGTAATGTCTATAACATAAATATTTATAAATTATAATAATGTTGTAAAGTTAACCATTATATTATTTTTCTTATTTTGCATAATATCTTTTTAAGTCCAATAAAAAATAATGTATCAAATTATAAGACATTAAACCATATAGATTTCACTTTTTCTTTCTTAATTGTATATCTAATTAGATTTAACTTCTACAACAAAAATATAATGAATAAAATAACTTTTTCAACAAAACTAAAAGGTAACATGATTTTTTATCATAGAGACTCCACACAACCAAATTTACTATAATCGTTAATAATAAAAGTGTTGATAAAAAGTATACAAAGGATAATATTTTCATAGTGTCTAAATGTTTATATATCATATTGAAGTCCAAATTATATTGTGTTAGAGACCAATGGAAATGAAAGATTTAATAAATGAGTTATATTAAAAATTATATACATGAACTTGACATCATATCTTAACTCAAACACAAAGTGTTCCCAACTCGGACATGATATCCTCCAGTATGAGGATACATGTGGGGGAAAAAAACTCAAACACAAAGCATTGGATCCAGTATTGTTGAAATTGTACTAGTTATCAACCTGACCATGGTACTGGTATAATGATACAATGGTTCAACCGGTGGTTCAGGAATTAAACTACATGACGGTTAAACTAGACATATCTGCTTATATTTATATATATAAACCTTTAACAAAAAAAATTTCAAATAGGTAGATACTCAATTTTATAACCATACTCATAATATACTCAAAATTCACATAAACAAACAACTTTCAGTCTTTAAAAATTCAATCTAAAATTATCATTTAACAAACGCAGAATATAAATAAATGACACAAGTTCATAACTCACCCTACAAAACAAATAAATTTGGAGTTTTAACATTTAACACCAAGAAGTCAAAATTGTCTCATATCGAGGTTCCATTTTTGCACCAAATCTTACCTTTAGACTGTTTACTCCAAGATTACACAAATGTCACTGAGATTTTACTCCAATATTAGGAACCAAACAGTGTAATCTACGTATGCATTGAAAGCATGTGTCTTGAAGTGTTGGAAAGAGGGGTCACTGTGTAATGAGTTTTTAAGTTTTTTTTAAAAAATGTGTGTATAAACCAGCCGGTTTAGTCAAATTCCAATCGGTTCACCAGTTTTGACCGATTTATAACCAGTTTTGATACTTGGTCAATTCAACATCCATACCGTACTGGTTAAGAGTCCGATTCACTAGTTTTCTGGTCGAAATGGCCATAATGGTACGGTATTTATATGACTGAATTTAGATCTATAAGTTTGGTTGTATTAGGCATAGGAAGTGTGTTAAAAAAGATATATACTAATATCAAATTATAAATATATATATATATATATATATATATATATATATTTTAAATAGATTAAAGTTAAATTTTAATAATTTTTTTAATATTATGCTGGTCGGACCGCCACAACCTTCAACCCGCTTAGGGTGAGTTTGAACTATAATTTGACATGCATAAATTGTATCCGAACTTTTTAGCCCCATTCGATTTTGCCTGAATTCGATGTGGGCTATCTCGAACCCGTCCGGGTAGCCTGTTTTGACACCTCTACTTATGAACCACCATTAATTTTACACACAAATATATGCACTGATAATGATGGTTGTAGAGAAAAAAGTGATACAAATTTATTTAATCCCACATAAAATTTGAGTTTAATATCTATCCATTATGATTGTAAAAGATATATACATAATTAATATGTCATTTATGATTTATTTGTATACTTTTATTTTATTTAAGAGTAAATAATAATTAAATATAAATGATAAATAATGTAGTGATAATTTAAAAATTCTTACATTTTCATTAGATACATATTTTCTCGATAATATTTCCTCAAGCAATACATAAACTTGGTTCATACTATCATGAATTAATATAGGGCAGTGGGCCTTAGCCTGCATCTGAATCAAGCCCATAAACAAACACAACCACTTCTAACCCATAACGAAATAGTGGGACCCGAATCCCTATCTCACTCTGCAACAAATACTTGTTGTGCGAAGAAGCAGAAAAGAGAAGTAGAATCAGAACCACGAAACTCATCGATCAACGAAAATGACTGAGTCATTGATAAGGAAGAAGCCAGGAATGGCCAGCATCAAGGACATGCCGGTTCTTCAGGATGGTCCACCACCTGGCGGCTTCGCTCCGGTACGGTTCGCTCGCCGGATCCCTAATACTGGCCCCAGCGCCGTCGCTATGTTCCTTGCTACCTTTGGCGCTTTTTCCTGGGGCATGTATCAGGTTGGACAGGGTAACAAGATCCGAAGGTTCTCTCTCTCTCTCTCTCTTCAATTTCGGTTATTTTTGTTAATATCGATTTTAATTGATTCTATGTTTTTCGATTGATTATGTTTTTGGATATGGTTTTCGAAATGTTGAGTGTCGATTTCTAATTACAAATCCTGATTCCTGAACTAAACCAGGTTTCATTCGGATAGGGTTAAAGTTTAGCTATTGATTTAGGAGCCAGTTTATGATTATGAAGAAAATTGATTCTGCAAAACTGATTTTCGTAAAAAATGATATTTGAGGAACTGAGAAATTCAGCTTTTACTGGAAGCTGATTTTCAGTTTTATTTCTTTTTGGATAAATGGTTTTAATAAAACCCAACCAGATAAGTAATAATGTTAGAACTTAGAAGTGTTTTTTAATAAAAAGGAAGTGTTGTTTTGAAGAAAAAAAATCCTATGCAAATGGGTCCTTATTGAGTGCAATATTATTTGAACAACTGATTCATACAAGTTCTTGTGACACCTATTATTTTTATGCTCAAGGTATGTGTGCTTTGTTCATAAAGGCATCAACTATAAGGTGTCAAGAGAAGCTTTTGAATAAGTTGTTCACTAATTCACTTCACATTTTCATTTATTTATGATTTGGAATAGCTAGCTGATGGGCGATCTGTTTTGATATTTTTTGCTTGTCTTTATTAAGACAGTATGCTTAATTGATCAGTCACATCATAATGTGATTTCTTGTTTGTTGTTTTGCTCTTGGTTATGTTTCTGATTGGGAATTAAGGTGTGAAAGATGAAAGAATTTATTATAGGAAAATTGATATATTGACTAAGCATATTAATTGCAACAGATTCAGATTTATCTCATTCAAGTCACAGTTTGTGGCAGTACTTGTTCTTGGTTATCCTATTTTTGAAAGATAAATCTTTGGCTCACTGTGGACTTTGCTGAGAGCAAAAAGTCTGCACTCTCTTGCAAGTTAATATGATTAAAAATGATGATGCAAACATGTTATTCTCTTATTATTTGCTTGTGAGGAATAAGTTAATACTCAAGGGAATATAATTTATTGCAGATTCTTGGTGGAAAGTGGCAATGAAAAAATATCATATTCTTAATTATTTACTTCCTATTATGACAATCTCAGAAATTTCAAAGCATCATTCCCTGATCTTTTTTGGGAGGGGTCGTTGAAAAGCATTTAGTTGTTTGTGGAACGACCAGACCTCAAAAGTTTATTTCGATTTCCCACTGAAATGTTAAAATTGATGTGTCAAAATGTTTCATTTTCTATAGGGTAATTAAGGAAGAAAAATATGCTGCCCGTCGAGCTATACTGCCTGTGCTCCAAGCTGAAGAAGATGAGAGGTATCAAGTTTAAGATGCTTGCTATAAAGCTATATCATCACGTGAATTGTAAAAGTCACTGTGCTAAGTGCTAACGATTAAACATCTCCACCATTTTGTTTCTTTTGTTGTCTAGATTTGTAAGAGAGTGGCATAAATATCTCGAGTATGAGGCAGAAGTGATGAAGGATGTTCCCGGCTGGAAAGTAGGTGAAAGTGTGTATCACTCTGGGAGATGGATGCCCCCAGCAAGTGGTGAGTTGCGCCCTGAAGTTTGGTGATGTTATTTCAGCCATCACTGCTGCGAATTGTATTCTTCCTGTCTGCTGTTTATGTCATATGATACTTTGCCTATCTCTGAAATAAAGCTGTATATGGAGCCTTTGTAATTGCTTCGCCGAATTTTAATCAGCGATGTATTTTATTCTATTTTAATTTGTAATTGGTACTTCATTTTATCAATTTAATAACCATTCCCCCATCTCTGTCATGTAAATTAGGATGAATTCCCAATGTTGACATATATAACATTTTACACACTTCAGTAGTCGGTGAGGAAATATAAATCAGTGCCAAAATCAAGAGAGAAGAGGCAATGGGTGTAACATAGTCTGGAACTTCTGTTTTTGCTAGTATCTCTAGTTTTGTCTTTAGGGAGTTCATATTGAATTTCTGGCAGAATAAGGTGGCAACTTCATTGGGTAGGAAAGGGTCCCAACAATTTTCACACCTATTTGGCCGTAAGTGATTTGGGAGGTGTAGAGTGGAGTGGGGTATTTAGTTGAGTACTGGGACTCATAAGTGAACTTGAAATGCTAGATGACATATGCATGCTTGTTCATGGTGATGCCGTCTGTGTCCACTTTTAATTTTTCTCCACAAATTTGGTTCCTTCTTTATAGATGTCAACCTTTTATACTAACCTCTTCACTAATTGAGTGTCTTATGCTTATTTACATATTTGCTTTTGCTTCCAAATATGTAAATAAGCATGTGGGTGGTTTTACAACCTTCAAAATCTCTGTTTCTCTTTCCCCTGTCCCACTAGTAAGGGTGACAATTTGGATTATAATGGATGGAAAATTATCTAGTAATTCATATAAATCCATAAAATTACATTTGTAAATTATCCAATCTATTCATATCGAAATGATTTCAATCTAGCTATTCCATTCATATATCCATTTTAATGGATTTATTTGAATTAAAATTTTTTTTGAGGGAAAAATCAATTTAAGAATATTAGTATTGTCTAATTATGCATTTTTCTTGTACTTAATCATGACACAAAGATGTTATATCAATCTTTATTGAATTTTTTTTGTAAGAATGCTTTAATTAAAAGGATAATATTGTTAAATGAATTCTTTTGTTGGAAAGAGAGTATTTTATATCACTGGTATCAAAATTATTTTGTGTCGGCCGATTCAACCAATAAACCAGTGAACCAGTCTTAATACTGCTACGATATAATATTTATATCAGTCATGTAATTATATCATTGAAACCGGTCATAGAATTATACCGGTAAAACCGGTCATACTAGTTGGTTACATTTAAAATTATTTTTTTAAAAATGAATTATTTTTAACAAAATATTAGTATAGATAATCAAACACATAACTACTACATTTTTTATGCATCTAAAACATTATCTATAATATAAATTTTTTAACAAGTGGTATAAATAAAAACAATTATTGTCTTCTTTATTGATTTTTCAATATTAATATTAGTACAAAATATATATATATATTAGTGAACCATTGGTTGAAACGCCATATCACTATACTAGTACCCTGACCGGTTTGATGATCGGTGCAGTATTAATAATATTGGTTTATATTTTGCATGTTGGATTTGTAAAGCAAAGTTGGGTCTGCATGTTGCTTTAATGGGGAAAATATTTTTGTTTATATATTTTTGATGGATTGAGTATCTATTCAAATGAATATACACATGGATATCCACTGGATAAATGATGAATTTGAATCTATTCATTATCAACATTATTCATTGGATTATGTTCATTTAAATCCATTAACTTTAATGAATGAACGTGGATGAATTTGATTAGATTGTAAATTGTGGATTGTGTATAATTTTATCACCTCTACCACTACCAAATTGGGGAAACTCTTTCCATTACCATCTCTTCACTCTTCAAAACTCCCAAGCAAAGCTCTAAGAGAATTCCTTCATCTGAATTTCTTGTTTCTCTCATCCATTTATTATTAACAACTCCATTTCTTATTTGTTGTTGCCTTTCTCTAGTTCTTTCTCCATCCAAATTTCTTGTTTCTCTCATCCATTTCTTATTTATTATTATCATGAACTTCGAAATAGATTAATTTCTCATCATAAATTCTTATATTTTTTTAAAACCATTAACCATTTATTTGGGTTTCTTTTAGCATATTTTTTACCGATCATATTTTGGTAATTCTTTTTTAACTATGACTAGTCCTTAAATATCTAAAAGTTTTGGTCTTTGATGATAAGGACCATGGGCAATGAAACGCTATATTAGGGATGACAACAGGCACAGGTGGACAATGAAACGCTATATTACTCATACTCATATTCGCCTGTACTCGTATGGGTATTCGTGTGTGAGTATTCGCGGATATTTCTGGGTGCCTGCAGGTACAACGCGTATCCGCGAGTTTTCTATATTATAAATGAATTTTTAATTTTTTACTTTTATTATGTTTCAAATGATATGAAACTTAATTATTTTTGTACTTTTTGATTGAGTATTTGACAAAAATGCTAAATTTATTGGTGTTTTCTATTTGTGTGATTTTTTGTTCTCATTTCCTTAACAAAAAGTATATAGTTTCTTGGTAAAACATGTGTGTTTCAACACATATAATAATATTTGTAAAGTGTTTCACTACTAAACTTAATAAAATATGTAAACAAAGTAAAAGAAAAAAATGTACATAGTGTAATGAATGTTAGAATTATGTACTTTTTATTTTAATTAAATATAATATATTAATCATATAAATAACGGGTACCCGCAAGTACGGGTACCATAATACCCATACCCATCTATATGTACTACATGTATTTTTTAAAACCTATTTATAAAACCTGTGGATACCCGTTTGTGACCTGTACCCGTGCTCATACGGGTTTTACCTGCGAGTACTCACAAGTACGAGTTTTTTGCCATCCCTACACTATATCAACCATGTCAAACTATCTAAAGTAATATGAATTGGCGTCACGTGGTTTTGATACCTGAAAGTTCATTGTGTTTTGTTTTTACCCTGATAGGTTTTTTGGTTGTAGTTAGTCGTGAAATGTTTAATTGTTTTGGTTTTAATTGTCATTATGGATCTTTGTTAAGTGATGATGTCGTTAATGGAATGCTACATCAAAATCTCATTAAGGCTTAATGAATATTATTGCCAAAATGCTCCATAAGAACAAATATGTAAACTCAAAGTCATGCTAAGCTTGTGAGTGAAGTTATGGGCTTAAGGCCCTCCATTTTCTACGTTAAAATTGTTGTTATTGTAGCTTGTAATAATTTTAAATTGCACGAAATAATACTTACGACCAGGTCGGTCTCTTTAAGATGTTTTGTGACATTGTTCAAAATGTGCAAGCAGATTATCAACAACGCTATCCCTAGAATAAAACAGATCAATACTATGTTATCGAATTCTTATTGCACTGTAAGAACCGATCGAATACACTCGTGCCAATTCTTTTCCCACAATACTTACAACCACTGTCACTTCTCGAAATTCTCACAATTTGACTGCTTGTACCAATTCTTAGTGTCATGGAAAGAAAGGGGAGAAGTTTGCCAAAATGCTTCGGCGAGAAGTTTGCCAAAATGATTCGGCGAGAAGTGTGGGAAAGAAAGAAAAAGTTGAGTAAAAATGTATTCAACTTGGGATGAGAAAATATGATGGAATGAGAATATATGAAAGGATGAAACTTCTATTTATAATATGAGATTTTTTCCAAGTTCCTCATCTCTCGTATGTGGGACTTGAGAGATGTTTTTTTTAAAACTCTTCTGTGTAAGACTTAGGAGTTTTTTAGATTTCACACCCAAAAGTTTCACTAATGACTTCAAACAAACCAAGTTCCAACAATCTCCCACTTGAAATTAAAAAAATGATTTCCGAGAATATTTGTAGTCTCAATGAGATTGTGCATAAACAAATGTGTCATACGACTTGAACCTTTGCATAGTGAGTAAGATCCAGATTTTACTAGAGTGACTCGTAGCCTTGAACTCTATCTCTAGCATTAAACCATACACAACCTTTTTAAAGGTGTATTCGATAAAGCTCGAGCTTTAAAGGTCATGCACGTCTATCCCAATATAGTGAACGCTCTAGAAATTTATGCCCCTAAATTTCATAGGAAGTGGCCCCCATTTCCACATTTACATAAGTGAATCTATCAAGAGTATTCATATTGCCTAGGTACTCCGCTCAAATTGGAGTATAGATCTAATTAAAGGTTTAACTCATCCTTACATATGTTGCATGAATCATGCTTCTTATAATTTTATAGCATGTTCATTCTCATACCACTTCACAACTTATTATTACTTATTGAACCTATTTCTTGAGATCTCCAGTCAGTTAGGTCAGGTTACCATCATGAGTGATATTCGTTCTAAGGGAAATAGTCCTATACTCTTAGAGGTATTATGAACTTTCTCTCTAGCTAGTCCTTTCGTCAAATGATCTCTTAAGTTATTCTCAATGCGTACATGATTCAATCTAACATCTTCTATAGAGAGTAAATCTCTAATGATGTTGTGCTTACGACGTATTTATCGTTTCTTACCAGTATAAAACAATTTTCAATTTTTGCAATAGCCGTGATACTATCACAATGAATCAAGACAACTGATCAGTTTTTCCATAAAGGAATCTCTGCAATATAATCAGACTTGAGAGTTGTACAAAGAAATCTCTACAACTGGTATCAGATTTCTCATCTCTCCTATATGAGACTTTAAAATTGTTTTTTAAAAACTCTTCTATGTGAGACTTGAAAGCTTTTTAGATTTCACACTCAAAAGTTTCCACTAATGGTTTATGACAAACCAAATTCCAACAAAAGTTCATATTATTTTAGGAATTTTTTTTATAAGTATTATTTAACTATCATTTTTTTTAATATTTAACAAGCAATTAATTTGCAATTTTGTACACCAAATTGTTGGTATGTACAATTTGAATGCAATATAATGTAAGTTAAAAATATATATTACTAGTAGTTAGGGTAAAATAGGCCGCTGTGGTGTTTTGTTAGCCACATCAACACTTAGCAAATATTTTCTATTATTAGAAATGAAAATCAACTTTTTCAACATTTAAGAATTAAGCTCTGTCAAATAACTCATAGGTATAAAAGCAAAGTATACCGAACATTCAGTGACCAAAATCATGTGGCGTCATATCATATCACTTTAGACAATTGATAATATTAATGAAGGGTTTTCTTTGTTAGTTTTTGTTTTTTGAAGAATGCAGTATGCACATCAAGTGCATATGCTTCAATTAGCAAGAAAGAAAGAATGATGCCGAGTGAAAAGAAAGAAGAATGAATGTTGGTTTAGAGAGAAGAAGAAGATAGGATAATGATTCAATGAATATGCCTCAAATTGTATTAAAAGATCAATAGAATTCCTCACTTTAATACAATACACAATGCTTACTATTTATAGCTACTCATCCTAACTAACTTGCCAACTAACTAGCTATATTAGGAAACTTAACTAACTATTACACAAAGCTGAATTATCTTCCAATACTCTTCCTTAATTCATCTTCCATTCTCAACACCAATGCCTTGTCTTAGCTTTTCGAATCTGTCCCTTTTTTAATGGTTTGGTGAACAAATCAGCAAGTTGAATTTCTGATTTGCAATGCTCCACCTTCACTTTCCCTTTGCTCACTTGTTCTCTAATGTAGTGAAACCTTGTTTCTATGTGCTTTGATCTTCCATGAGCCACTAGATTCAAAGCTAAATTGATAGCAGATTTGTTATCAATCATCAGCTGCAAAACTTCTTAAGGTTTCACTCTTAGTTCTTCCATTAAGCTTGTCAACCAGGCTGCTTGACAAGTGCACATACAAGCTGCAATGTATTCTGATTCACAGGTTGAGAGTGCTACAACATCTTGCTTTTTGGAGCACCAACTTACAGGGGCATTGTTGAAGAGAAACAAATACCATGTTGTGCTCTTCCTATCTGTCTTGTCCCCACACCAATCTGCACCAGAGAATGCAATTAGACTAGATTCATTGTTGCTTCTGTTGCTATTTGCAGGGTACATAATGCCATAGCCTAGTGTTCCTTTTAAGTATCTGAGTATCCTCTTAACAACATTCATGTGGCTTTGTTTCGGAGACTCCATATACCTGCTTACCATACCAACTCCATAGGCTAGATCAGGTCTTGAGTTACACACATACCTCAATGACCCTATCATTTGCCTATACTCTGTTTTGTCCACTGCTTGATTTGCATCACCTTGACTCAAGCCAATTCCAACTTCAATTGGAGTTGCTACTGTGTTGCAATTCATCATGTGGAACCTCTTGAGAACATCAGTTGCATACTTTGTTTGGTGCATCAAAATTCCTCTGTTTGTTCTTTTGAATTCCATGCCTAGAAAGTAAGACAACTCTCCAAGATCAGACATTTCAAATTCAGCCTGCATTTCTTCCTTGAATGTTTGGATCTTCTTCAATTCTCCACTGGTTATGAGTAGATCATCCACATAGAGGCAAATGATTAGTATCTCTGCAATATGATTTCCTTTTACATATACACCATGTTCAGTGGTGCATTTTGTAAATCCAAGTTGCATTAGAAAGGTGTATATTCTTTTATTTCATGCCCTTGGTGCTTGCTTGAGACCATAGAGAGCTTTGTGCAGTTTGTAAAC